>NC_051221.1:19042521-19342521 GCF_015220715.1 Pygocentrus nattereri | reverse complement strand
AAAAGAGAGGTAGGGAAAGAGGAAAAGAAAGTAAGACAGGAAGAGAGAGAGGGTAGTAGACAGAAAGAGAGCAAAAAAATGTTAAAGAAAGGTGAGAAAGCAAGAAAGATGGGGAAAGAAAAGGAGAGAGTGAAAGATAGCAGGAATTGCTGAAAATAAGAGAGAGCAAGAGTAAGGGAATGTTAGAAGAGAGAGAGGGAAAGACAAGAATAGAGGCACAGACTGAAATGAGAGAGAGAGAGAGAGAGAGAGAGAGAGAGAGAGAGAGGCAGAGATGGAAACATACTGAAAGAGAAACAGGTAGAAAAGGCAGAGAGAAAAAAACAAAGACTGAAAAGGAGAGAGGAGGGAAGAGACAGAGAAAAAAGGGTCAGAAAGAGAGAGAGAAAGCTAGAGAATAGACAGAAAATAAGAGAGGATGAGAGCAGCATAGCAGGGGAAAGAAAGAACATAGAGAGAAAAAAGCTAAGAGAGAGAAAAAGAAATAGAGAGACAGACTTAAAGAGCAAGAAAGATAGAGAGACAGACAGAGAGGCCCTGAAAGACAGGATGAAGAGAAACAGACTGAAAATGAGAGAGAGAGAGAGAGAGAGAGAGAGAGAGAGAGAGAGAGAGAGAGAGAGAGAGAAGTAGCGACTGGATCACAGCACTGAAGTTTAGAGTTATGGCCCACAGCAGCGCTCTGAAAGCGATACATCATCAACGTTCTGAATGTTTCTCCTTGAGGAAGAAAATAATGCTGTATTTTTCAAAAAAAGACTTCAAAAGAGGCTAAGTCAATACATTTCCCAGCTCCATAACTCTTTCTGAGGATTTTTGATTTGTGACTAGAAGCATATTCATGAAGAACAGAATTAAAAGTAAAGTTTCACTCCTACACCCCTACATTTCCATGACCTTTGGAACTTACTTTGAGAAGAAAGAGTAAAGCTTCTACCTCCTCCTGGCTGCTATAATAGCAGGGTTTTGTGAGCTGTGAAGGTCTTGGAGCTGCTGTTGTGTTGCCGGATGCTTTCAGTAGCACTACCTGGATGTGGGATGTGGGCGTTTACAGAAACCTCTGTTGATTCATCACAGCTTTTCTGGCAGCCCCTAAAGAGCGGCTGAAAGCTTCACCCTTATCTAAAACAGGTCAGACCATTACTGTAGGCTTAGGACATCAAGGTCTACCTGCCGCTTTCTTTCCTCACAATTTTGACTTTTACTTAATAACATGGCTTTTAAACGAGGTCTTTACGGTTTATTTATTTATTTTCTCCGCTTTCACACAGGTATGAAATGGTTCTTCTAAGCAGTGAAATGAAAGGCTGGTATAGAGAGCCTTGCTTTGCTGATGTTTTAGTCATAGTTAAAAGAGCCATGCTTTTACGTGCATGCGTTATGTGTAAGTTAAGCAATTGTTATTGCCAGGAGTTGAAAAAAACACCTGCCTACCTGTTTTAAGGATTTGTCTCTCCTTTTCTCTCTGTGTGAAAATACCAATTCAACATTTTATTAAGGGAAATATCTAATTTTGGGTTTGCAAACTTCATTGTTAAAGACCTTTGACAGTTGGGAGGATAGAAAAATCATAAAATGAAATAAACTCTATCCTGAGTGACTTAATTTAATTACTTTTGCTGTGTTACATGTGCAGCTTCTGTGTTTTCTGATGAGTCTACAAAACCACTAAATACTTCCTAAAGTATGTCAGCTGTGGTCATTACTGGTCATTTAGTGAGAATGCAGATGAACCATTGTAGTAGTATTGAATAATGATTGTTTTAAGCTTGGAAGTTTGCTCTGCAAACCACAAAAAAAGGTAACATTGTCATATTGGTATTAGTCTTTAACAGAAGTGGTAGTTGAACCCTTTTGAAATTTAAAAGTATGCAAGTGATGGAAAAATGGAGCTTACCAGCACAAAGCGTAAGGTACTCTTTCTCAGTCTGTAGTTATGAACTATTTCATCAGTCAGGTCTGGGTTAGGGTGGTGTGCAGGTATTCTAGTCCTCAGTGCAGTGGGGTGTCTTTATATAATTTCTGAAATCACTATTTACATTTCATTGTATGACGATTAAGAGGCTAAACAGGCTAACAATTCAGTGAAACACACATTTTATGTTTTAACAGGACTGTAAAATGTTAGAGTTACGCTCATATTCTCAAGGACTCTGTGTTATTGGTCTCCCTCCAACCATCTGACAGTAGCATCTGATCAGTGATGTGGTCCCAGAACCCCCACACCTCCACCCTCATTACCCCTCTCCCACTAAATATCTTCCAGAGGACTACAGACAATACACTGCACACTTGCACAGAGTGCATATGTAGTATATGTGTGATACATATATACATATAATGTGTGCTTTTTAAGGACACTTGAAATGCTATTGGACAGAATTGCACAGCAGCTTCATTTGCACTCATATTGCACAGTGTGCTATACATGCTGTATTACATTAGATGGATAGATAGATAGTATATTTTACTAAAATTGAATCTTAAGGATGTGATTGTGAATGCAGTGATAACATGGCTGGCTGTGGTGTGTTTTTTTCCCTAATAGTGCTAACTACTCTAGCTGATGTTTGCTAGGTCTAGAAACAATGAAGATATATTTCTCTAACCAGAGGAGGAAACACCTTTTGTAGAAGATCAGCATAGCAGCGTTGTACTGGTTACATTAGCTAATTTTGAATAATAAGACATGTTTGAATGTTCCAAATTTTTGTGCTACTTTTATCCTCCTAACACTAATTGCTATAATCAAAAAGTAACCGTACAGCTCTATGGTAATATCGGCTATGGATTTTCAAATGTGAAAATATAAAATGACAGATTGCACAGCCCTATTCTGTATAAAATGCCCCAGCAGGTGATTACAGGCATGAAAATCAGTGGTGGTGTCCCAGAGGATGCTGCCCACACTCGGATCTGCTCTGCTGCTCTCATCAGGTACATTTTCTGTCAAACGTTTGGGGACAGCTAGCTTTTTAAATAAACAAATGAGCAGGATTTCTTTGTCAGCTTACCGTGTGAAAGACTAAAGAGGTTTATTTTGAGGAAAACAATGTAGCATAAACACTTGTGATAATATTTCTGACAGCGCCGTCTTGGGAGTAATGCCATATTCAACACATTATCCCCTTGTTGTGATGTCAACACTCATCAGCATTCAAACCATTCAGCTGTTTAAACCACCACTGAGAGAAAAAGATTTTCAGCATGATTTCAATCAATTGCTCAATCACATTATCAGTCAAATCATGGCCATGGTCAAAGCCTACTCCTCAAACCAAGGAATGCAATTAAATGAAAATGATACAAAATATATACATAATCTTGCTTACTTGAAAAGATACAGTGAGAATTTTCAAATTACAAAAGACGTTATTTCTTTATTTCATGTTTGATGTATGTCAAAAAACAAAAACAACATTTTTGCAATTTTTAATTTTCTGTATAATTTGAGCTAAGCTGCTGCCCTTATTGTCTTGTGTAAATAGACTGATTGATGAATGGATTGAAAGAAATACTCCAAAATTGCTTGAATAAAATCTCTTAACATTTACATACATTAAAAGTCAAGGATGTTTTTACCTTCTCCTGTAAAGTTACCCTTTTGGAGATGTGTGGGGGTTGATATATTCTGGGGGTGTTAACTAATGTCTTCTACACTATATATAATATATGCAATCTATATGAGAACAAATATGGACCTCTGTGTAACACTGTAAAACTAAAAGATGTCTCCAAAGTAATGGGTGAATAGAGAAGTCATATTGACTAAGCGTAAACAAAGTCATTAGTGGTTTGTTGTAAAATGTGTTTCTGAGTCAGAGCTGTTCACGGTGTTGATAGGAACTAGACGTCTGAAGAGTTTAAAGGCTCTAAAAGCTCCCTCACAGAACGTTATTACACTGAAACAGATACAGATACTCTGCCTGATGTCTGAAAACTTTGCTTTTTAAGACAGTTTTGAGAGGAGCCTTTTGGCTACAATATAATTTTTGTTATCCATTCGTGGTTTAGATTTACATACAGGGCATTATAAAGTAAAACATGCTGCAAAGAAAATGTTACCTTCATCAATAATACATATAAAAACTGATACCTGTAGGTTCACTGGTGGTTCTGTGTAGATTATAAAATATCTATACTTAGACTGTAAGACCTTGCGACTCCTGTTTCTTTTCTGTAAGTTTCTCTACAATGAACCTTTCACCTCAGGCCACAGGGAATTACTTTTTTGACCACTAAATTATGTAGAAGTTTTAAAAAATCAGTAGAATTCTCTTTTGAGCTAAGACTCACTTTGCTCAAAGTCTTATAACACAGGTGGTTCTTGCATAGGTGACCAATAAAAATAACGGCTCTGTGTTTGGAAGTCCATGTGAGAGTCAGTAAACACAGAGGTCATCTGCCTGGCCAGCTAAAGGCTGCGCTGCCTGCACACAACAGATCACACATCAGTGGGTTGTTTTTGTCCTGGAAAACAACAGGCCTCTATATCAGACTCGTCCATACATTTTCTCTCTCTCAGTGGGAAAAGGAAAGGTCTGATCTCCAAAACACATAAACCAAAACCTATTTCCTGGGTGAAAGAGATAAGCTATTGATGTATTTGGGGTGTGTTCTGGATTTGATAATCAGGTCCTATACTGCGAAAAGGGTGATGAGAGAGGGAGGGGGGTTGGATAGCAACAGTGAGAGCAAAATCAATTGTAATCAACCTTTTTGCAGGTGAATTATTTGAACGTCATGCAAGGCAGCCCCTGAAAGGGCACAAACGTGAGAAGAGCCATGTACCAGTATTCCTCAGTTCTTTCACAGTGACATCGTTTAGGCTACTTTGAGGCAGCAAAGCAGAAAATGCTAAACTGAGAACTTCTTAAAGTAAAGCAAGAAGGGCCAACATTAGTGTCAGACACTGTTATTTAAGTCACGGCAGACATGGGGAGACGAAACATAAGACCAGCAAGACTCTCAGCATGTAATTAGTGTCCCATTTGTGGCTAATGCGCAAAGAGAGCACTGTAATGGCTCCAAATGAGGGCTGACATAGCTATTGTCTGTCTAACGATGGATGGTTCAAAGGAAAGGTTTCCGAAATCTTTCCCTTCCTTTGCACTGACACCAACGGTCAGAGGTTTTATGCTTCCATAATAGGAAAACTACAGAAGGACATATGGAAATGATCTTCTCTTATCTGTAAAAGTGACAGATGCAAAATCCTTAAAGGCTAAAAAGTCCTGTATAGAATGTAAGAAGTGTAGGATTTAAACTTGAGCATTTATTAGAAGCTGTGACACCTTTTTTCTTGTTTTCCACACAATGTTTTACATTTTTTAAGGTAATTAATTTTCTTGCACATGCATGCCTTGTCAACATATTTGTCGAGCACTCAAAGTGATTTATGTTGCTATTAAATCTCTGCAAGACGAGATTAATTATTCAAAGGATGCTTCATTTCATTTTCAGCATAAAAAAGGATCACCAAGTCGATACAACATGTCAGAATCAGCAGAGCAATGGCAAAGTTGCATTAACAATAGATGAGAAAAACAAACAAAATCTCTTTCTAATTTTTTTTTTACGATTTCTCAGAACTTTCCCAGATCTGCTCATTTAGCTTCATAAGATGTGCTGATGTCATGCTGGGCCCTGTTCTAAGTAGCATTGGTGTCAAGCTGGGTTGCACTAATGAGGGTCCAACAG
The DNA here is from genome assembly GCF_015220715.1 of Pygocentrus nattereri. Lineage (NCBI taxonomy): Eukaryota > Metazoa > Chordata > Actinopteri > Characiformes > Serrasalmidae > Pygocentrus > Pygocentrus nattereri. The sequence continues at coordinate 19,336,821 of NC_051221.1, read as the reverse complement.
AAATGATATAGCAGATTTTTGTTGGGGGGTTAAGGGACTCATTTAGAATGCAGCACTGAATGGTGTGCGCTTAGAGCTGTTAATGACTAATGACTGCTATTGAGGAGAGATGCCGGGAGGATGCAATCAGGGCCAGGCTGATTAATTAGTGTCTCTTCATTCAGGGTAAGATCTTAAAGGGAGATGGCATGTCTCGTCAAGAGTTGAAAAGTTAATCCTGAAATCAAAGTTTGACTGTCAGTAAACACTTTATCATGAAGCTTAGGTCTTTGATTAATGTTAGTCTTTTTTTCTTTCTTTTTTTTGACTTTTTTTCTTGTAATGCTAGTACATATTGTGACGAGAATGGGCATCTTTGCGTTGGAAAGTGCTTCTCATTTGGCAGCTTGCTAACTCTTACAACATGTAGTTCTAGAGACATTATAAAGAAGGAAGAGACACTTTACCAGGATAAAATTTAATGGGAAACCTCAAACCTTTCAACACAGTGTCTGTTTACATATGTATATATATATATATATATATATATATATATATATGGAAAGGAAAGTCTTGCCCTTCTATAACAAGCCAGTTGGCTTGCTGGTAAAGTCATCGGCAGGAAAAAGCTTTCTGTCATTGTGGAGATATGCATAGTAGCCTTTTAGAAGCTTTAGAAGCTTTTAGTGCATTATTTGAACCAAACAATGCAAACTATTAATGCAATTCTGTCAGATCTTTCTTTTTTTGGATTTGGAGTTTTGGATTTGAAGTTCTCACTCCATTAAAAGCAATAAGAGTATGAATGGAAATAACTGCCCGGTGATATTACCAAGATGGCTATTGAGTTAACAGATAAGTACTTCTGCAGCTTTTAAATCATGGTGGCTGAGTTTAAAACTAATTTGCCCTAGAATGGCAGGGGTCTAATAGATACTATCCTTGATTTAGTTAACCGTAAGCTGAGCAAACATCGCCACATTCACTGGCCAGTGTCAGAGTAACATAGGTAGCTCCATTGAACACATGTTCATATGAACAGAAGCATGTTAGCATTGCAGCACCAGCTTTTAAACCATTACAGTGCTTAGCAAAGTGTTTCATGGGTATGAAAAAGTACTATTTTCTAAATGCTTATTTTTCTATTCAATTCATATTTGTCAATTTTGTCCATATCAGACAGACAATATGCTACATTAATGTCTGTTATGAGCTTTGAATGTGTTTAAGTATACATTCTCATAAAATGGTAAAGCACCTGACTACTAGCTTCATGCTAACATAGCAATGTAAATCCCATAGGCAATTAGCATTATCATTGCGGTAATCAAATGAGCAACGGCTGCCTACTTGGTAAATTACAATGTTTCTAAATTAAACGTTGCTACATAATGGCAAGTAGATCATGCCTATAATGTTTTATACCATTATGGTACCAAAGGTTGTATTGAATGTTGATACTTTCCAATAGGAATGCACAGTTGTAGCAGAATCATATTGGTATTAGCAGGTAATTGTTTTAAATATTGATCAGCATTGGGTAGATTTCCCAATATTTTAAACCAATGTTTGATGACAAATCTATTGTACTTTAGAACAGCAGAATGTTTAGGTGATGTTGGGCTACTGTGCTAAAATATCTGCATTTTATCCATTTTACTCCATTAGTAGCCCTCTACAAGCGAATGTTATGTCTCTCTATAATGCAAATCCAGTTGGATATAATCCTGATTTCTACATTTTATAAATGTTCATGACATTGACAAATATGTACATGAGTAGTATAGGGTATCTACATCAGCCCACATTTCTCATATTGGATTTCTCTGCATTGTACTTAAGTTGAAAAGACAAGTATTGTATCAACACTAGTCAGTATTCCCCAAAACCTACAGGTCACCAATACCAATTTGCATGTCAAACGCTCTTTGTCACTGCAGCAGTTTTGAATCTGTAGTTGATGGCCATTCCTGAGGCCAGGTCATATTTGTGTTGTCCAGCCCTGGGTAGTCAGTCTGATAAATCAACATCTGACACTTATGTTGACACTCAACCTTCCTGAATGAGGCTTAGAAAGCCCTGAAGGGCCTGCACCAGTCGCTAGTCTGCCTTCAAGGATAAAAGGTTAATTTTCCGAGCGAGCAGCTTCTGTCAGATGCATTTTAGTAATGACTCATGCAATGGAATGGGGCAATGGCACACACACTGCATCTCTGGTGTTGTGAGTGGTGCAGTTACTGATACCATGAGCTACGGCTGCAGTTTGCACACACTCATATGGTTCAGTGAGTGTTGTGGCAGGACACACATGCTTGAGGCTGTGCTGTGTGTAGTGATGTGAATGTAGAGCAGCTTACTACTCTCACCTAATGTATGTGCAAAGGAGTGAGTGCTCCTTTGCTAAGCACCATCAAGTTTGCTTGAGTTACTTCAGTCAGAACAGAGATCAATTTGAATATCTAATCTATCTCAGTATAAATGTCATCAGTGTGAATGAGTTCAAGTGGGGATTAGCTGCACCTTCCAGAGAACCCAGTTTTCAGCCAAACCCAAGGCTAGGGCTCGGGGTTTGATCCTAAGAAGAAGCAGTTCTCTCATTCCAGGTATTTGGGCATTGAGAGTCTATTCCAAGGCTTTGTACTCAGTTCCAGTTTGTACACAGTCACTAAATCGACAAGGGGCAGTTTAGTATCTCCACCTGGCCTGATTACATGTCTTTGGACTGTAGCAGGAAACCCACACAGACACAAGGAAAACATGGAAACTCCACAGAGAAAGAATCCTGGTTACCCAGCTGGGGAATTGAACCCAGGCTCTTCTAACTGTGAGGCAATAGCGCTGTCTACTGCATCACCAAACTGCCTGCATGTAATAATAATGAAACACTAGCTAAAACACTAGCAGATTTAGCAGTTTTCTCAAAGGAAGCAGTAGATAAATTTGCTTGAACAAGAGAAGAAATATATGCCCTAGAAAACTTGAAAACATTTTCTGACTTTGTTTCCACACAGAAAGCAAGCTGCTATTCAAGTCTGACTCTTTTGCTCTTTTTATATATATAAACATATCATGGATATGACTAACAATTTGTTTCATAGCATCAAAGCAGGCTTAAAATAACAGATCTCTTTCTATTGTGTCTATTTATGCCTGTCCTTGTCTGAACTGTTTCTTGGGAAGGATGAGGCAAGCATGACAGCAGTATGAGTGATAAAAATCCTGGACAGGTTTGGAGAAATCCAACATTGATATTCGTGGCCTTGCCTCTGTGCTCTAGGAGAAGGTCATGGTGGTGGATGAGTCAGCATATCAAAAACACCAGCGTTTTGCTCGGCCTCTCCCCTCTCTTGCTGTTTCAGCCTCTCCTACTTTCCCTCTCACTTGGGGAATTCTTGATATTTAGAGCAGGAACGCCTTGGAGCAAACGGCTACGGAATCTTAGAGCGACCTCAATTCTCAGCCCTCTCCAACAGCAAAGCACTTCAAAGAATCCAGAATAATTGCCTGATCACTGAGCATGTTTCTGATATTTGACATAATTTATAACACCTGTATATTTTTAAGAGGGTGATGGTTGAAGGTGATCAATAAGTGTGTAAATTAAGCATGCAGTGATCATGCGTTTTTTGGCTGATTCCAATTTCTTTACAGCCAAGTTCACGGCTGACCAAACTTTTTATTAGTTAAATGAGTATTTAAACCTATATGTATGTAAACATGTAAACACATACAGTATGCAAAAAAAGTGAACACGTCCTCTACAGAGAACGTGGCAAAAATGTAAAGGATGTTTTTTTTTCACACGCATCCTAGGAACTTCTCATTGAATTCAAATCATAATAAAATATCTTCTTATCTACTTACAAACACAAATATAGGACTGATGGAATGTTGAGTATGTACTATCAATAGGATTCCACCACTTGTTTTAATGAGTTATATAACTAATATTACTCTATAATTTTGTTATTTCCAGAGATAACTGTGATGTATAAAAGTAGTAGTGTAGTTTATGTTTGTTGTCTGAACTCCCTGGTTCTCTCCACAGCATAACCAGTTTATTAGATGTCATTTGGTCTCATCTTGTCACAGTGGCATAAGCCAAGAGATTTCAAGTCCTTATTTCATTTTATTCAATATACAGAGTACAGAGTTCTAACACTGTGTTTATTCCAACTTTCTCCCTCATGATACAACATATTTTAATGAATATTCAAAGACTAAAGTTTACCATTTTTAATTAACGCATTTTGTGCACAGCTCATTCATTGGTGTCAGAATTGTGAATCACAGAAAGATCTGAGCCCCACTCTCTCATAATTCTCACATCAGTCTCGATTCCAGCTGTCATTGCTTCCGTAGAAAAGTCCAGTGATGATGCATATTCACTGTGTAATGGGATGGAGGTGTTCAAACAGCTAACTTCACATAGAAACATTCAACTATTTTTACAGTAATACTACATTGCTACCATTTACAACATAGTTGTCACTGTCACATTAAAACCTTAAATATCTAATTAATCAGGTTTTTTTTTTTTTTTACCAATTGCCTTTTACATTGTGTGGGCATTTCATTGACAATTGTCTTTCATAAAGACATTGTATTCAAATGGATTTTGGAGAAGTCAGCCGGCACTAGATCAACTTTGTTAGACAGGCTTTCCTATTTTTTGGGGGGACACAATGTGGGTTGCCTTGAAGCATTTATAATGATCAAAATGATGTGATTTAGGTTTTTAATGACGTTGATCTAATGATAGCACTAAGTCAATGTGCACCGTTTTTTAAAAATAAATCACCTTGTTTAGATTACCTACACTGATTGAGTATTGCAGGATTCTACAAAACATAAACCTGTTCTTTAGACAAAATGAGCAGCCATTAACACATGAAGCTAGCATTTAAACTAAACTAATTTTTAAATAAAATAAATAAATAAATAATTAAAAATAAAAATTAACTAAATAAGTCCAGGCTGGTTGCAAATCAGTTAGCTGTAAATTTAAATCCCCTCAGAATGCGAACTCCCTCCATAGCTTGTGGCAGCTGTGACATCGTTTAGTGATGCACTGTAATTGTTAGGTAACTGTGGCGACTCACCGGGTTTTAACGTATTTTGTGACATCCATTTTGTTCCGGCTATTAACAGCACATGCCAGCTAGTAGCTTAGCTCATTTGTATTCGACTCACTGTAGCTGTCAGGTTTATGTCTGTTTTGTTTTGATAGTAAGTTGAATTTAAAAATCAAGCTCAAAACAATGTTTGTGTTAATTATAAATTCATATTTTAAGCAAGTAATTGTATTTTCATCCCTTTCCAAACAAGCCTTGGGAGGACTTGGGGTTATCTGACGTGCCCCTTGTTGGGGCTGGGAGAAAGGTTCGGTTTCAGTAATTTGCATTCGGTCACCTAGACAAAATCGACTGATCACTCTGCTCTTGAAATAGATTCCGTGGGGGGTGGGGGAGGGGTTGAATCTATGTCAGTGATGAAGTGGATTCAGGTCAGTTAGAAAACTTAATGCTGGGTGTGTTGGACTGGGCAGCCAGAGAGCCCTGCCTTCACTGACTCACTGAGAGACAGTTCAGAACAGAAACTGAGTGATTCATTCACACTGTAAACTGCAAGCAAATAGGCCATTTAAGGCCCTGTCTTCTGGGCAATTACTCAGTGATCCAAACAGGTAAATGCTCCTGCTCGTCAGGCAAGGTGCTTCATCTAGAACTAAATTGAGACATTATTGAAATGTTTGTGACCATGCCTCACTGCTACACAGCCATAAGGCTAAAAGAAAGGAAAAAAAGGGATATGATGAACCACTCACGCATGAATAACATAGATTATTTTGTAACAACATCACATGTCAAGGTCTGGGAAATATTAGACAGTAAGTAAACACTTGGTTGTTGTGGTTGACGTGTTAGCTGTGAGAGAAATGGGCTCGCTTGAAGACAGCGTTTTTGTGAATGGCCAAATTGCTATGTGTGCTCCCGGTCAGCAGTGGTGCATACCTAATGACAGTAGTTGGAATTGGAACTACATCCCCAATTCCAATGAAGTTGGGACGCTGTGTAAAACATAAATAAAAACAGAATACGATGATTTGCAAATCCTTTTCAACCTATATTCAATTGAATACACTACAAAGACAAGATATTTAATGTTCAAACGGATAAACTTTATTGTTTTTTGCAAATATTCACTCATTTTGAATTTGATGGCTGCAACACATTCCAAAGAAGTTGGGACAGGGGCATGTTTACCACTGTGTTACATCACCTTTCCTTTTAACAACACTCAATAAGCGTTTGGGAACTGAGGATACTAATTGTTGAAGCTTTGTAGGTGGAATTCCTTCCCATTCTTGCTTGATGTACAACTTCAGCTGCTCAACAGTCCGGGGTCTCCGCTGTCGTATTTTGAACTTCACAATGCGCCACACATTTTCAATGGGAGACAGGTCTGGACTGCAGGCAGGCCAGTCTAGTACCCACACTCTTTTACTATGAAGCCACGCTATTGTAACACGTGCAGAATGTGGCTTGGCATTGTCTTGCTGAAATAAGCAGGGACGTCTCTGAAAAAGACGTTGCTTGGATGGCAGCAAATGTTGCTCCAAAACCTGTATGTACCTTTCAGCATTAATGGTGCCTTCACAGATGTGCAAGTTACCCATGCCATGGTCACTAACACACCCCCAGACCATCAGAGATTTTGAACTTTGCACTGATAATAATCCAGACAGTCCTTTTCCTCTTTGGCCCGGACGACACAACGTCCATGATTTCCAAAAACGATTTGAAATGTGGACTCATCAGACCACAGGACACTTTTCCACTTTGCGTCAGTCCATCTCCGATGAGCTCGGGCCCAGAGAAGCCGGCGGCGTTTCTGGGTGTTGTTGATATATGGCTTTCACTTTGCATGGCAGAGTTTTAACTTGCACTTGTAGATGGAGCGACGAACTGTGTTCACTGACAGTGGTTTTCTGAAGGTCACGGGCATTCAATGTTGGTTTTCTGCCTTGTCGCTTACTTGCAGAGATTTCTCCAGATTCTCTGAAACCTTTGATGATATTATGGACTGTAGATGAGGAAATCGCTGAATTCCTTACAATTGCACATTCAGAAACGTTGTTCTTAAACTGTTGGACTATTTGGACTACCTTGCTTGTGAATGACTGAGCCTTTCAGGGATGCTCCCTTTATACCCAATCATGACACTCACCTGTTTCCAATTAACCTGTTTATTTGTGGAATGTTCCAAACAGGTGTTTTCTGAGCATTCCTCAACTTTCCCAGTCTTTTGATGCCCCTGTCCCAACTGGAACATGTTGCAGGCATCAAATTCAAAATGAGTGAATATTTGCAAAAAACAATAAAGTTTATTCGTTTGAACTTTAAAAATCTTGCCTTTTAGTGTATTCAATTGAATATAGTTGGGGTTGTGTAACTAATGATGTTGGACGCTGAAGGCACGTCGATAGATGAGGGCAATGAATGATGTCCTCACTAGTCTGAACTAGCAGATACAAGTCACAGAAATTTTTAATGATGGTTTGAGGAGGAATGTGTGACAGCACACAGTGCATTGCATACTGCTGCATAAGGGGCTGTTCAGAGTGCTCATGCTAAACCCTGTCCACTGTTGAAAGTGTGATGGCACCAGGATGCACTGGGGCACAAGATGAGTTGGTGGAGGGAGTGTGATGCTCTGGACAATGCTCTGCTGGGAAACCCTGGGTCTGGGCTTTCATGTGGACATCATCTACCCATACATTATTGAGGACCAGGTACGCCCCATCATGGCAATTGTATTCCCAATGGCTTTGGGCTCCTTCTACAGGATAATGCACCCACCACATTTTTCAGGAAAGGTTTGAGGATCCTGACCAAGGGCTCAAGGTGTTGACTTCCAAACTCCTCACATATCAGTATGATAGAGCATCTGTGAGATGTGCTGCAACAAGAAGCCAGATTTGCAGCAGCTCCACCTTACAGCAGGACTTAAAGGATCTGCAATGCCTTGGTGCCAAATACTACAGGGCACCTTCAAAGGGCAGAGCTGTTTTGTCTGTTTTTGGAAAGATTCTGAACTGTCTTCAACTGCTATGAATATGTCAGAATATCTGCACCATACACTCCCATTCAAATTACATGTTTTCTTGATTTTCTATGTGACAATTATACGTTCTCTACGGGGAGCAAATGTAAATATGGCAATTTTGTGCAAATTTTTGTGTGCATTTTGTGTTTGCTGAGCTTAATATATTGTTAAAGTATAAAAGGTGCCATAACTTTTGCACAGGCCATGTGTTATGTTTTATTTTTTTCCATTATGTTATAAACAACAGCAAAGAAATAGCAATTGCTAAAAATGTACTGTCTGTAGAGGATGTGCATTTATTTTCAATTAGAAAATCATCATCAAACATTGTCATTTGACCAGGGGCACCCAAACATTTGCAACTGTCAACTGTACTTCTTTGTGTTTCCACTGAATTTGCACTACACAAGTCTGTACACATCCAAAGCACTCTTTTAAAAGTAGAGCTCCTGACTCCATACAGCTCTCGAATGCATTCATTATCCACTTAAGCACAAAATGCGATCAGGGTGCTCATGGAATTGTACTTATCAGCCTCATATGTTGACAAGTGACATAATTTTAAGAGCACCGCAAGCTCTTGTCCTTGGCCTAAGGAAACCCTGCTGAGGCCACAGGGCTTTTTTCACTGTCTCACAGAGTGCTGGGTCTGAGCGGCTGTGACAGATGCATTTTAAAGGCTGAGCCGGAAAAAAGGCAGATAGAGAATCCCCAGAATCTTAACCACCAGAGAGGGAGGCATTTGAATAGTGCATTGGAATGAGACCTGCTGGAAATCCTCAGGAGTGCGACTCTGACCCTTACACAGCTCACTCCGCAGCCTCATGCTGCGAATGGGATTGCCCTGAAATGGGTTTTTTATAGATAGGCACGATTAAGTGAAGCCAAACAAATTCCTCCACACTCTAGCGAAGGGCGAGAAGAATGCGGGTGGGCCCACATTTGAATAATGATGTTAGTTATCTGTGGAATCAGATTGGCTGTGTGATCGATGGACGACTCGCTAGAAGTCAAAGGGAGGAGGGTGACAGTGACTATACTGCAGAAGAGAGACTTTTTCAGAGCGCGAACACAGAGCCTTGGTGAGCCATTGCTGTCACAAAGACGGAAGGGGGTCTCCCAGTGGAAATTCCTAGAAAAAAAGACTTTCTCAGAAAGAAATATGATGAGGACAAATGTATCTTTTTTCAAATGGGGGTGACACAATTCAAACCACAGAAAAGTGAATTCAGTTGTATTTCAAAGTACATTTAAAATCTGCTGCACAATAATGTATTATTATATATTGATTAGATGTTATTCTAATTATTCTAATCCTTCTTCTTAAATTTCTTTCATGCGCACATATTCTTTTACATGTTTTTGCATTCTGTTAGCCTTTCTGATACTTCCTATATATACTCGTAAAAAAGTCACAGACCTTACTTTATTTAATTTCATTCAAAACAGCCATTAAGTACAAAAGAAAAAAACTTTGCAAAAACTTTGCAAATCAAACAGAAGCTGCTGGTGTTATAGAACAATGGCCTAACCACCCCAGAGTCTGGATCTTAAGATCACTGAATGTGTTTTGGATTGCTTGGATTTTGAGAAGTGGAAAATGAAACCAACTTTTATGACTGAAATTTGGAGGTGTGGAGAAACATTCCTGCAGAAAATATATATTTTTTAATAATAAAAATATATATTATAAAAAATATTCTGTTCAGTGTAACACTGTCGAGCGATGAGGAGGCGGATGCTTGTGCGAAGACAAGCGAGATTTATTATGGGCAAATCCATACTCAGGGTCAATATGGTCCAGGGTCAGGTAGCCAACACAAAGAGACTGGGGTACAAACATGATAAACCACACAGAATAAACAAACAATTCAAGACAAAGACCAAACACTTCAAATAATACTAACATCTCAAACAAAGACCAGCCACAAACCAGGAAAAACACGGAGCTTAAATACAACAGGGATAACGAGGGACAGTTGGATAACAGGTGGTAACAATCAGGGGCAGGGTCTGGAAACAAGGGGGCAGGACCAGGAAGAAACAAAACAAACACACATTGACAGGACTGGGAGGGGCCAATCGTGCCATTCAGTTTTAGTGTATATAATTCATGGAGTTGTGTAATTTTCTTTTAAATATGTATTTTCTGCTTTTCTTCTGACCTGAAAAAGTTAAACTGTGTACTTAATGGTTGTTTTGACAGGAAATGAAGTGGATGAAAGGGTGGACTCAGTACTGTATATTAGATGTTATTTATATAGAACAAAAGAATAGAATCACAACAAGACACAGAAAGACAAATATCAGTCAGTATGACCAGCTGCTGGCAGTTGACAATGGAAATTTTATGCCTGAAATGATGTAGTGTTGACATAAATTCATGTGATTTATGTATTGTGGATAAGAGCATCACATTGGAAAATGTATCATATAGAACGGCATGTCATAAAATGCCTTGGCCAAGCATTTTTGAAATCAGCTTGCCCTGACTGGCTGTGTAATAAACCATTTCAGGCCTTTATTTGACATAAATTATGAGAACTGGGAACAGTAAACATGAAGAAAATCTGCAATAGGTATATTGCATAAAAGCTGTATCACATCAAATGTCCAAATACCATCATTGATACAAAGTTTTGTGGGCGTAGAATGTTAAAGTGATTGATTATCTTGCAGGTGCTCAGGGTCACAGGGTCACTGTGTATGCATTTTGAAAAGATGAATATGTGACTAATGGGCTGATATGGTAGGTTTAAACAGCCTGGTATCAGGTTAGGGTGAACCTCCGTGGTTTGTGGTATTGGCAGTTAATGGGGTCTGACCTTTCTTAGTGACCTTTTAGCTGTGTTGGCCAATAGTCATCAGTGTTGACCTGACATGGTGCTACTGACATTCACACATGTGGAGGACAATTACATATCAGGAATGTTGTAAAATGTTGATTATGCTGTGCTAGTAATTGGGGTGCTGTTACAATAGTCCATATAGAGTTTTCACAGGTTCAAATAGGAATTTGGATTTGATTTACAATTTAATGGTCTGTGTTATGGAACTCAGAGTGAATTTGAAATTAACAGTTTGCTTTATTTTAACTTCATGCATAGATTTACTAATGAAATTACTAGGAATACACCAAATATGAATAATTCTCACTCTAATAGCTCACACTGTAGGGGTCAATGAACACATGAAACACTAGCACATTTCCAGAACTTTTTATTAGCCAAAGTCACAACATGAATTTTGAAACTATAACAACCTGTTTAAATAATTTGAATCAAATAAAGTTCTACATGGAAAGTATAAGCCAACAGGCTATTAAACACAGTGAATCATGCTTACATAAGTGTTATTTGCACTTACAAGTGAATTTTCGCAAGCAAAAGTACATACATTTCAAAGGAATTTGCCACAATGAGTGTTTTGCATTCCAGTTTCCGAGATGATTACATTTTGTGTATGAAACTTTGCATGAAGTTCAACTTTGATGATCTTGGTCACAAAAAATTGTGTCCTCTTCAATAGCACTACTGCTTTGCCTGCATTGATCTCTCAAGGGGTTGGGCTTCATAGCACTGACCCTCCAAAATGGACGAAATGCTAATTTAACAGGAATCTAGACACAAACCTTTGGACATTCGTTCCCTACTGTCCATAAATAAACACATAAAATAAAGACTGCATGATATGCAGTCAGTTGAGAGACTGTATTTGTATCTTTACTTTTGAGGTTTTACTCTTTATAAATCAGCCAGCCTGGCAATTGCAGTGTTAGCTTCATGGCTAACTACAACTTAGCAAATTAGCTAGCTTGCTAACTGTGCTAATATGGAGGATTTTTTGCCATGCCCAACTCACAAAGTGTTTTGACTGCACCTTGCTAACGTGAAAGCTACAACATTTTTGTAAAGATGTAGCAGCAGCATGTCACGATTGGCCCCTCCCAGTCCTGTCCATGTGTTCATGTTGTGTTGTGGTCTGGTCCATGTGCTTTTTGTTTTGATCCCCTGTCCAGCCCCTTGTTTTGTGACTCCGCCCCTGATTATTCCCACCTGTGTTTTCACCTGAGTCCTGTTATCCCTTGTTAGCCTTCTTGTATTTAGCCCTGTGTTTTCCCCTGTGTTGTTGCTGGTCTTTGTTTGGGATGTTGTTTGATGTATGTGCTGTTGGTTTTGTTTGGTGTTCATTCATCCAGCCCCCATTGTAGTTTTCCTTGTTTATCATCATGTCTGACTCTCTATGCATCCGTGTTGGCCATTTAAACCTGGACCATTATGACCACGACCCTGGATTTGCCCTTAATAAGTCGCTTATCTCCGCATAAGTGTCCACCTCCTCGCTCCGCGATACACAGCAGCATTCAAATACAGCGTAAGTTCACTTACCTGCCCTAAGTTATTTACTTCATAAAACTGTAGCGCAGATCAGCCAAAACAAAACGAATAAACTCTCTGATTGCCAACGGGTTTAGGCAAAAATCAGCTGTTTTTTCGCTGGTTCTGATCACACATCTCTAGACATTACTTAGAAGACAGTCTAGACAATGGCGGAGCTACAAGTGTGACATCTATAAATGTGCATTGAAAAAGTAATTGCTTTAAAGCACAATGGCCTTGTTTCATCTCTTACTCCAGTAAGACAGCAGAGTACAGAATAAGGACTTGGCAGACAGAACTTGGCAGAGAAAACTGCAGCGTTGCAAGATGACCTCCATTCAAGGGGAAAATGTGATTTCAGCAAATGCCAATCAAAGAACAGTGAACTCTACTATCTCTGCTTCTATTTTAGCAAACATAACATGAAACGGCATGGAATGAAAAACTATACTGTAAAGAAACAAAAGGTGTAAGTAATAAGTAATTTATGTTTCTTGACTAAAATTGTATTTCATTACAATCTTAAGAATAAATGGCAGATTCTGATTGCAGTGTAACTTACCATTGTTCAAAGAGATGGTGGGGGTGCAAGATGGAAGGTGTTAATTAGCATGAATAAATCTATTTTAGAGAGGCCTGAGGTATTAATGCACCTCATATCTCTGTAATCTTTACAAAGCTGCAGTCAGACAGCAGGGGAAAGGAACAAGTAGATTCACCTGTGTTTTCCAAGTGAATCTATACAATATTTGTAAAATCTTATGGATAAAATCTTACTGAGCTGATTGGCAGTGACATTTAAAAAGAATGCCAGAATGTCATCATTGTCCCAACAAACAAACAACAAAAATATCTCCTATTTTTATTTTGTTGTTTCTACGTCATGTGAGCACAGCAACAGTTTGCTTCCCCTATAAAGTTACCATGTAGGAGATTTTTTTGGACAGCAATGATATGCAAAACCATTAACACAATACAAATAGTACAGTGTAGATGAGACGGTGTAGCTGTGAGAAGGGAGCACAATTAGACTACCACACAATCCAAACATGCAGCATGTAATTTGTAACTGAGTCTAATGGCTAATGGCCATGTCTTAGCTAAATGAACTATGCAAACCACGGTGGATGCAGAGATGTATTAGAGAGCCATTAATGACCAGCTCCGTCAGGATGATCCTTCCTGAATAGATTTGCAGAGTGACAGGTGAATACATAATACAGGGCAGGAGATGTACACAATATGCAAATGAAAGAAGGCTTAGCTCATTATGTTTCCACTCTGAGTTTCTTTTAATTGGAAAGTATCACAGATGTCAGATTTTATTCATTAAACTGAAATAGTTTGCTTCCAAAATATAAATGGACTCAAAGTTTTCAGTAAATGTCCCTTAAGCCTACGTACATCTACAGGTGAGTGTTTATGAACTACTGAAAGGGTAATATTGCTTTATTTGGCTTCCATAAACTTAACTTCCAGTTTACTATTAATCATGTGGACGAAGAGATATTGTTTACAGTGTTACAGTATTCAGGGAAAAAGAAAAATATTGAAGAGTAGAGACTCTTTGCAAAGGTAGAAATCATTTTGAACCAAACAGTATGTGCTGCCAAACTCTTATTAACTTGCCAATGAAAAGTCTTTCTGCCAGTGATGTTCAAAGCAGAGGAATCCTGAGAATGCTCAAGGTTATCAGACAGAAAGCACATCAAAAGAAATTGTACATAGGAAATCATCAGACTTTTATTCATGCATACTGGCAATATTCTGGAATTACTTTTCTGTTACGTTTCAGGCAATAAATGTGGATCCCGTCCCATAATTTCCCTTGACATCTTAAATAAAATTTTATTATTTTGACATTTTCTGAGTGACAGTTCAAAAGACTGATGAGATTGATGTGCCCCTTCCATCCAAATCAAAGCAGAACATGTTTTCTTTCACACACACCTTTCATGCTGCAGTCTGAGTGCTCTATGGTCTGCTGTATTTTTGTCTAGATTTCTGACCTTGCCCTTCATACATTCTTGTGTCCGTGCTCTCATTATAAGCCTCAGTAGACAAAGGACTATTTTTGCACTTGAGGTATAAAATAGACCACAGTAAGTCCAAACCATTCTCATGTGACCTAAGATGCCATTGAAACAGAGGACGCCACACAATATGCTTCACTTTGCTTTGTGATAAATGATGTACAAGGATATTGTAAAGATTTAATGCCACAGCGCATGTGTATTCCTACTGAACTGTAACAGTCAATTTCTCCTCACATATGCTCTTCGAAATAAAGGTGCTTGTGAATCGATGCCATAGAACAAACACTTTTGGTGCCCTAAAGAGCCTTTCAATGGAGACCAAGTTTATAAATGAGATGTACAAACGTGATAAAATTTTGTAAAAATGCATCAACTCCAAATTCAAGAACACTTTTTCTTGATTCTAGACTTTTCAGAATTAGAGGTTTATTGTTTTATGACTGTTTAAAACAAAACATTTTATCATAAAAACAGGGGAAACAGACAATTAGCAATTGATTTCATTTTAATCTCTTAACATCCCAGCCTTATTACATATGAGGCTTATTGTTCAGTGACTACAGGGACTACACAAACTGGCTGAGCTACTCTTATAGAAATGTGTTGATCCCCTGAGCTGACAGTACGTGACTGAGGTGTCCTTGAGCAAGCCACCTAACCCCCAACTGCGGATAGGACTGCCCACCGCTCTGGGTAAGCGTGCTCATTGCCCCCTAATGTCTTCACGTGTGCATGTGCTATCACGGATTGGGTTAGATTGCGGAGGTGAAATTTCCGAAAATGAGTCACTTAATCTATGAAGTGAACTGACCACAACAACTAACTAATGTTCAACAATGTCACGTCTTACAAATGTATCTGATAGCTATAATGTTTACTGGCCTATATACGTCACCATTCCATACCCTTATAGCTCAGCACTCTGCACTCAGCCTAAGAACTTACTCCCTACCTACAATTTCATAAGCCTGCTCTGTCTTTAAAGGGGAGGAGTGACAGATATGAAGTAAGAGATAACCAGTGTTAACATAAAAGCAAAGAGCCCATATAAGTTTGTTTGGCTCTACCTTTTCATTACCAGACAACACTCAGTTTGAGCAGTGTAGCTGTGGATTAACTGGAAAGTGAAAAAACAGATAACAGGCTAGTTAGCAAAGGCTCTATTTATAAATCGATATAAACTATTATCAAACAATAAAAAAACGCACCAATGTTCAGACTTATGTTCACCTATCAAAGTAATTGAATTCACATTAGTATGTGAGTGTGGCCATGAATAACTGAGAATTTATAGCTAAACAAAAATTTTAAAAGATTAATCTATTGAATTAACCTATTAACTAATTTTCGTTGTCTAGGTAGGTAGAACTGTGAGACTCCTCTGTCCTGATGTGATTACCAGCTTTTCTTTTGAGCAGTGTAATTGACATTTGGTCTGATTGCAGAAAAACACTGGAGCAAGAAATAAAGTACAAATACATTTCTGATTGTGTATGAAATAATTAGTATGATTACAAGAGGGGTGGAAAAGAAAAGTAAATCATTGTAAGTTACTGTTAATGCTAATTTATACAGTTTGGAGACTGTGAATGTGAAAATGTGGATGTGAAAGGGTTATTTCTCATGCACAGTTGCAAAAAAATCCAAAAACAAAGTAGTGAAACAGCTTACATTTTGTTTTACTGAACCACATTTCTGAAAAACACATCCTCACCCAGGCGAACAAAATAGCAAGGGGACAGTACAGTGTTATCTCAACCTCACTGGGGCATTCTGAATTCATGTCAAATACAAAGGTGATTTTGTTTTCTGACAGAATTCACCTTAGTCCAGGACGGTCACAGTGAAATGAGCGGCTGACAGAGACCCTTGTGGGGTCTAGAAAGTCAAAGTTTAAAGAACCTCCACATAATATAAAGGGTTTAGTTCAAAGTTTTGTTTTTAGTTTGTAGCCACTGGATTTGAGAATCTAAATAAATTTAAAGTGTGCTAAATTCTAGCTAGAAAATCTGTCTGCAGCTTTCCTCTAGTCCTCTTTTATCTCTGCTTGCAAAATACCACCTGCAAAGTGAAGGGCAGTCAGTTGGCAAGAATAACAGCACTTTGAATTTCCAAAATTAACTTTAAATAATCTGTTTCTCCTCTTAACTTTTTTTCTGTGTACTTTCTATTCCTTTTCTTTATTGGCTTGGCCCTGCCTTTCTGCCATAACTCACATGCGCAGTGACACGAGAGTAATAGGCTGCGAGTGTTGGCTGAAACCTCTCACGATCTCTGGCAGCCAACCAATCATACCACCCTGCACTGCCCGTGACTGCGGCACTTTCTCAAAACTTGACTTTCTACACCACATGAGCAGCCTTATCTCCTCAAGCAGGGACTAACAAGGGCCATGAGACTGTGCCTAAAAAGGAGCATGCTAGGACACTTGTAATACTAAATTTGGCAGCGAAATTGACTTGCCTGGTTATTGTGTTGTGGGACATGGACTGCAGTGGACATAATGTAATTATGGGCACTTCTCTTTGTTGCTCGTTGAATTCAGATTCAGATTCAGATTCAGATTCCTTTATTGATCCCAGGGGGAAATTGCAGTTGTTACAGCTGCAGCCATTTATGTAAAAATAAACACTTTACTAATAATTTAAAACAATATATAGAATTTACAGTATGTATAATTATTTTTTCTTACTAAACACAGGCACCATGTGGGGAAAATCAGAGAAGAAAAAATATATACTTCAACTTAGAAGACCAGATATAAGTATGAGTGCAGGTGCAGTGCAGTGTGACTTTATGCAACTGTAATATGCGCCCACAGTACTAAGACTAAGACTGCACCGTACCACACAAACTGTGCCAAGCCTTGCATACTGACAGCTCACTTGGGAGCCGCATTGTATATTGAGCCAACAAGCTGGCAACAAAACACAAAATACATGTAGTTTTCAATGTAAGTTAACATAACGAGATTTTTTTTTTTTTACACTTCAAACTCAACATTAGTTATTAGTGACTCTATACAAAGTGTGGTACACTCTCTTAAGTTAAAGGGGAATTTTGCAGAGCAGGGACAGGTCAGCTGCTGAACTTCTATCAGCGCTCTCTCCAAAAGGAACAATATATAACCTAATGAATTAGTCATTGTCTACGATGGACTTCCTGTGTGCCTGTATATAGCAGATAGATGGGTGGTTTGAGCCAGAAAATGGCCCACACCACAAGAGATGTATTAGTCTAGGCCTTTAAAATCACTCCCATATTCCCAGCACAATGAGGGCTGGCTGTGGATGATAATGGCAAAGAATAGTTGATAAAAAGCCCCCATGATGTAGCTCCTGCCATTTTCTCCCATTTATCCTGGACAGATTTAGGAAGATACGCTAGGCATCCTCTAGCCTGAGTCGTCACATAAAAAGAAAAAAAAACCCTTGCTCTCATTAAAGCACTTTCTGCTGGCCAAATCCTTCACCGTCCACTTCAGGCTGTTGTAATGTAGCACTTCACCTGTCCTGGAAGACCTATACATAACTCCAGTCAGGCCTATTACTTTCTTTGCCTCTTAGTACCACAATTTCTGCTGCCTTGACAATATAGAGACCGTGTGCAATCACAGGGAACAGGACAGCTGAGGACAGCAGACTAGTCTAATGAATGTTTCATATTATTTAGAAGTGCATGTCATATACAGGAGATATCTACATTATAAATTTGGCTCTAACATTGTAAGAACCCCCTGTCATATAAAGAAAGAGTCCTATAGGCTTACATGGGGTATAGAACTGCAGTTTTGAGTTAAAATGGCCTTTACAAAATAATCTAATCTCTTCAGGTTAAATATGAATGAACACTTTAATGTATTGACAAAAAATATTTAAATTGTTATTAGCGATGAGCTTAGTAAGGTGGTATTGTGTCCATATTAACTCCTGCATTACACATTACTACCCTCATTCAAACAACAGCAGAGCTGTAAAACAGTCCCTGGTGGGTTTGAACATTACATGCATTCTGCTCTCTATCTGGTCTAACCATAGTATGGAAATAATAGCACAAACAGCTATAAGAGAATGTTGTGTCACTGCATTAGGGATATATGAGTGTCTAAAAGCAGTTGTGCAGTCTCATCTATGGAAGCCTGAAGGAGATCATTTCTACCCTGTGTATTACTTTGGAAGCATGTATTACATAGAAAAAGGGGTTATATTAACTCTGAAAACTGAAACTGGGAGGAAGTTTATTTAATTATTGCAGGAAAATGTTACAACTATTCCTAGCTATAGCGGCAATCTGATCTTATAAAGAATACATAAAAATCACTCATAAATTATTAAGAGCTCTTGAATATAAAGGGTAGTAAAAAGGTGTCTTGGATGTATAGTTGAATGAAAAACCTTAAATAACCAGAAACCAGCAGTGGGACCAAACATTTATTACACACTTTTTTAACTAAGCCATTTGTATTGTAGTCCATGTAGTTACAGAATAATAAATGCTAGGTTGTAATAAGGCTGGGATTTTGGGGGCTAACAGGTATAATATCTTTACATGTAAGAGGTTTTTTAGACTTCAAAGAATTCTTCAAACTTGCATATCTTCTTCTATAAAGAGAATGAAGAATTGAAATGTTCTTTAAAGAGTTTGTAACTTTTTTTTCACTGAGGTCCACTCACAACACTTGTGTGATTTTGTGCATCAAAAATAAAAAATTATGAAGAAATTGAAATTGTTTTCAATTGAATATAGGTTGAAAAGGATTTGCAAATCATTGTATTCTGTTTTATTTATGTTTTACACAACGTCCCAACTTCATTGGAATTAGGGTTGTATATGTGAGTAATTTCCAGCAAATGAGATCCTAAGAAAATGTACAAATAAGTCTGCCCCTTCCCTGACTGTTTTATCCATTTGTGCAAATTCACAATCAAAATCATGAAATCCTATTGTGATCAAAGAGTTGTTCACCACTACCTACACTTCACTGATCTGTCCAAAAGTAGAGTGTCCTGGTGGCTGTAGGTGTACAGTGCGGTTCTCTATGGGGGTGGTTAATGTCTCAGTGGGGTCCCAGGGTGGGGCGCTGGGCTCTGCTCCCAGAGCAGGTGTGACTAATGACAGATGGAGAAGAAGGAACACACAGTCCTTGAGCTGCTCCCGCTGCACAAACGCGTGCCTCAGCTCAATGGGGAGATCACTGTGTCCCTTACCGTCCTTCAGTACACAGCCATGACCTTCGCTCACACACCAATGGTCAAACAGAGATGTGCTTCTGCAAACCCAGCTCGCCAGTACACAGATGTCTGAACACACAGACAAAAAAGAGCATACAAACACCCAATAAAACCTCTTTTGCTAAAATTTTTTGCCATGTCGCACACTGAGCAGCACAGTTTGTTCTCTTCCACCCACACTTTCTCACAGCGAGAGCACCCGCACAACACACAGGCAAAGGCACAGGGACATGCAAGCCATCAAGTATACCATTTCCAACACTTTCTCACCTTCATTCTCTTTCTCACTGTAACACATACACCCCAGGCTTTTACATAACGTGGGCCATTTTAAGCCATGATCAATTTTTTTCAAGACGAAGCATCTCTTTCTGTCTTCTCTCCATGACCTATGCATCTTCATAGCAGGACCTGCATCAGAACATAGAGAACACCTTTCAAGGCTGACAGTTGCAGCACAAATATAGCACAGAAGAACCTCCAGGCTTGTTACTGTGCATTTAACAAAGAAAACCCAAGACTGTTATCTGAAACCTGAGCACTGCTAACTTGGTGAAACCTTTCAGCACTTTGAGCTGTAGTGGACACGATTTCCACTAATCGTTATAATGAGAGATCTTTTCTAGACTTCTTACCATTAGGGCTGTTTGGTTCCAGAAATTTTGGAGTCAAGTGATGGGAATCAATGGAATTGATTCCAAGAGTTAATTCCACAGAATAATCTTCATTTCAAAAACCAAGAGGCAAAAATAAACCTATGATATTATTATTTTATTAATATATTATTAAAGCTAGTGGAGTTAGCTCTGCCCTGTAATGGAAAAGTCAAGTCGAGTTTAAATTCAGACATTTTAAGCTTGCAGCAAGCATGCAATTGACATTATTGAAGTAATCAGTATTAACTCCTTCTTCAAAGGCTTGAACAGTCTTTTATTATTGGAATATTAGCCTGTTAGCCAGTTAGCTTTCTGCTTACCTGCTCAGACTACTCTAGCGAGGGCAGAGTATATCAGTTATAAAGGGAATAATAAGTTAAAGAGCCATAATTTAATCTTTACTTGGTTGTAGTGTGAAGAGCTGCAAACTGCACATTTACCCAAAATGTGTCAGAGACATTTAAAGAAATTTAAAATGATAACTTTCTTCTATGCAGTAATGACTGATACTTCCCAACTGTATATTTCAACTATGAGCTTCATCTGTAGTTGCTGTGTAAAAAATAACATGGTTGATATCAAGAAACCATTTCTGAACTGTTTGCCAATAGTTAACATGAAGGAAACTTCCTAGACTGATGCATTTAGCAACATGAGACCAACTATGAAAGATTTCTCACAGAGGGTGAGCACATTCTGGCTGGCTGAACTACTGCATGAGTGCCTGCACAGTTGGCACTACTGCACTATACTGCAATGCTGCAAAGACTTCTGGGACACGGTTGTCTCGCTTGGCGGCACGGCGACTTTGTCACGATCAGACGAGCTAATTAGCCTTGAGAGCTCAGATTACCAGCACTGCACGGCAGAGGAGCAAAGACGAGAGAGAACGATGCAAGTGAAAACAGCTTTAATTAAAAACAGATAATGAAACACGCAGGAGCTGAGACAGGAGAGAATATCCATGTGGATATAAGCATCAATAACACAAGCAAGCAAAGAGAGAGATAGAGAGCAGAAAACACGCAGCTGCCAAAATCAATTGGTCTAGAATGATTGTTGGTCTAGGTGTGCTTGTGTGTTGGGGGAGTTTTCGCATCAACTGTCAAATCTGTTTGATTATGTGACAAAGCCTAGGTTAAAGAGTGCAGCAGAAGGCCAAATTATTTTGGCCTAAAAGGTATAACAGCAGGGAATACAAGATATTTTTACTTTTATTTTATTTGCATAATGGTGGGACCTCAAATAAGGGGAGCACATGATTGTGGGGAAACGTATTGACATGTTTTTGTGCTCTCCACCAGTTATTTTGGAGCACAATGTTTGTGGTGCAACACCATTATTCAAGCATCCGAGCATGTTTTAAGACTTGCCTCGGGCAAAGTGTACACCATAGAGAAACCACACCATTGAATTTTTGCATTTTCCAGAGAATGCTGAAGGTGTTTTTAAAGATGAAGGTACTATTCATGACAAACAAATCAATAATGCTTGATGACTGAACCTATACTTTTATGTCAGGAAGGTAGATGTCTTCATAATGGGCCATGAACTGTATAATTACAATTTAATCTAAGTCTAACCCAGAGAATATTTCTGTGTCCCTGCTGTCCCCTCTGGGCATGCTCAGTGCAATACGTCATCTATAGTATTGCAGTGTTGTCTCTTGTCCAGATATTGATCACACTAATACAGGCAGAGTGGCACCACCATGCAACATGAGCCACAGTAATAGTTCTGTAATTCTGTAGAAGCTACAGGGAAACTTAAAAGTTCACTTAAAAGTTCCACTATGGTGATACAAGACAGCTCAGTGTCGTGACATCATAATAGCATGCCCCACTATAATGGAGCAATATCACCAAGTTGAACTAATGGTCTAAATGCATGCAGGTTTGGTTTGGCTTACACTGTAGTGCAAATAGCTGTACATGGATCCGTTTCTATACGCTTGCTTGATAACATGCAGAATTATGTATAAGTGACAATAAAACTCATCATAAAAGATCATAGCTCATCATAATGGAGCTATATTGCCAGATCCATGCAGCTCGTCCCTCCACAAGCTTGTTTGTAATAGCTATCTGTGGTTCTCTCATTGTGACATCATAAAAACAAACCTCTTTATAGTCAAGTGACATTACTAGGTTTGAAAGCAGTGTCCTAAATAAATATATACTGATCTGTTTCCACACGCTTACTTGTTGAAACAGATCCTAATTAGCATTCTCTCTCATTCTGCTGATTAGTTGTCTCAGTACATGAAGGCGAGAGCAGGCGTCAACCCCGAGGTCATGAAGGCCTCTCATAAATTCATGGTGGAAAGCAGATGGACATGTGCTTACGCACTCCCTTCAGAGGGACGGGTGGCCCGGCCTGTCCGACCCATGCGCAGATTATGTGTGGATGAGCGGCCAGGGCTAATGGTGAAGGAGTAGGCCTTCGGCCGGCTTTTTTTCACGGGTGTCTGTGCTGTCAGGGAAGCCCCAGGCCTCATTAAAATCAATTTCCTGAGCACAGACAGCAGGAGGCTGTTGTCACGCAGGCTGAGCGCGGGACGAACGTGGGCTGCCGCACCCCTGGGCTGCTGAGTAAGGGCACCTGGCCTCCTCCAGCTGCTGACACGCCAACAGCAAAACTCCTGCACTCAAAAGCGCCAGTCCTCATACATTTACATGGCCCTCTGTCTCACCTGCACAAACCTGCTTACTAAAATAAACAGAGTTAAGTAACTCCTGCAAAAGTTAAACCTGCTCCTGTGAAGCTACACTACTGTTCAATTCAGTTTTGAATCTTTGTTTTCAGTTTCAGAAACAATCTGCTAATCCTATGCAAACATGCTAATCCTATGCAATTCAACAAGTTTTAAATATGTAGGAATCTAAGAAGCTGTCGAGAATGATGAGCTGTAGGTAAATATAAAATAGCTGTTTTATAGAACAATTAATATCCAGAATGCCATGTGGTTTAACAAAAAGAGGCGATCTCACAGCTATTCATGACCAGGAGTCCAAAAAAGCATACAGTCTTATGCAAAAATTCACAGTATTATAGCAGCAGCAGAGTAACAGAAGTAAGGCACTCAGTAATACAGAAACAGAAAATAGTATAAACATTATAAATAATAAAAATTAAAGTTAAATCTCTAGACTATTTACAACAAAATAAGAATAAGAATAAAATAAGAGTTGCATAAGATCTGCACTTAAGAACATATTGCACAATGAAAAATATTTGCATTCTGAATGTGTGTATATTGTGTGTGTATATCGTGTGTGTGTTGTATGATGCTAGCCAAAGTGGGACTCTGTTAGCTGACACCAGTAATCAGTAATCAAATAGAAGGTTATCTAACTTGCAGGTGGGCATTTGCCATGTCTACATTGGGAGAAAAATACCTCCCCAACCACCACCCCATTTAAATTTTTTAATTGAAATATTTAACTATACATTGCATATACTGTGATGGTCTATTAATAAAAAACATTAATGTGAAGTGATTCTAAACTTTTGAACAACACTGTAAAAGCAGTTACATGTTGCTGTCGAAACAAAACCTAATATTTCCAAAATGGTAACTTTACAAGAGAAGGAAAAAACCTATTTTCATTTTATTAAGTCAATGGAACCAGACTTTTTCCTAATAGTTTTGGGCCATTTATTTTGGTTCATTTCTCATACAATTTACACAAAATGTAAAGGACAACAGGCACTTTCAGAATATGACAAAAAACACCAAATTGGCAAAAATGGAGATACAAGGTTTTGTTCCTACAGCAGCGATATATGTCTGAAGAAGTTCTGCTGTGACTGGTTCATGACAAGAATGTACACTGTCACTTCCCATGGTCACTGATATCTGAGTGCGCAGTTTAGGCTCTTGTGTAACATAGGAAAACTAATCACAGTAGAAACAATTGTGACAAGTCAGAATCAGAACAAAAGGTATTTTGTGTTTTGATTACCCTGTTGTTACAAGTTGTCTAGTGAGAATATTTGAATGAGATTTGGTCTGTTATGTTGAGAAACATCTGGCACACTTTTCACACACTGCTGGTACATACCTGAGGAATCTCTCTGAGGAAAAGCTCAGTGGTCCTTCTCCCTGTGCATACTGAAGATGTGCCTTTAGTGTGAAGCAATGTGTCATCTTCTCCGTTGATCAGTTTTCATTATTATTCATGGATATTAAAAGGGTGAAATTGCGGGAGATTGTAATGACCTTGTTTTGAATCATTTTAATACATTGTTCATTACTGTCAGCTGATTGAATTAAGGGCTGAATAATTGATGCCAGTTGCTATGGTATACATGTCAACATCAAATATATTGATAGTGATGACAAACTCCATCTTCCATGTGCCCAGTAATGCAATGTCATGTACAATATCCAATTCTGAAGTGAATGTGACAGTGTCTTTTTTTCCAATTAGCCCAGTTATTTTACTCACTACCAGCGTAGAGACATTTAACCCAATATGAGTAATTAATGCAGTACAGAACTGAAATACAGGCTCTGTTAATGTTCACATTTGGAGACATTAGCAAGAACTGACTGTGTATTATGAATGGAGGGTTGAAGTAATCAGAACTTATTATCTGCTCCATTTAAATCCTGCAGCCCCTCGCACTGCTTTAATGCAGCCTTTTGTTGTAATGTTCTGACCCTTTGTCCCTTTCTGACCCCACCATGTCCCACCGTCCCATTGAAAAAGACAGAAGTGGCTACTGCAGGGGGATATAAAAGAGACTAATTCATTATCTTTTTTCTAATCCAGCTCATGTTAAAAGGAGTTCTCAGTACGGTGTCTTGCATAGTGTGATTCTAAAGTCTTTTGACTCGTATTCAATTTGTTCTTTTTTTCCCTCTCCTGTAAAGGGGCGACCAAAGACATGGGCAAAATGCTGGGGGAAAAGGAAGAGAAGGACCCTGATGCCGAGAAAAAGGAAGAGGAAAGACAAGAGGCTCTCCGGCAGCAGGAGGAGGAGAGGAAGGCAAAATATGCAAAAATGGAGGCAGAAAGGGAATCCATCCGACAGGGCATCAGGGATAAGGTAAGAACCAGAACTCATCACTACTCCATTATCTGAATGAATTTTTTAAGGCCCAAGTTGAATAGCTGAATTGTAGAGTACAGCTCAGTAAGTTCTACATCACATTTGTTATTCTACATTGGATTTGTTATTATTACCCATTACTGATTAGGTTTTATGCTTATGTTGGAAGTTAATTGGGGCAGTCGTGGGCTGGAGGTTAGGGATCTGGCCCTGTGACCCGAAGGTTGCCGGTTCGATCCCCAGTGCCGACAGTCCATTACTGAGGTGTCCTTGAGCAAGACACCTAACCCCCAACTGCTCCCCGGGCGCCGTGGATAGGGCTGCCCACCGCTCCGGGCAGTGTGTGCTCACTGCCCCCTAGTGTGTGTGTTCACTAGTGTGTATGTGGTGTTTCACTTCACGGATGGGTTAAATGCGGAGGTGGAATTTCCCCGGTTGTGGGATCAAAAAAGTATCACTTATCACTTAATGCTTATACAGACTTAAAGGGACAGTAACACAAATAGGGCTGCAATTCATGTTTAATTCATTAATTATGATTCTGATTAATAAGTTAATAAAAAAAAGAAAAAAGTTTTCTGTTAATAACTCAACAAAATCAGTAAATAAATAATACTCCTTTTGCACTGTGCTCTTTCAAAACATACAAAACCTACTGTATCTGTTTTACTCACCATGTCAACAGTGCTACCATATTTTTGACTTTTAATCTTTTTAACTCTGAAGTCTCTGCTACCTGTGTTTCCCTTTTTCATTCAAGTGACGTAAACCAGGAGCACAGACATCATCTAGCCAAGTAATCAGTAACAAGATTCCTGATCCAACTGCATTTTATGTTTGTCATCATATTCCATAATGTTGATTAGTTGTTGCAGTTCTAAATACAATAAGCAGTATTTTCACATTGCATCTGTAAAGAACCCCTGAGACATTATGGATCATTATTGGTTCATAGTCAGAACTGAACACCTATTTTGGTCTTTTAACTGCCTTTGACTTTAGACTAAATACTTTTGCTTTGAGTGACCCTATACCTTTATGTTTGTTATTTATTATTATTATTATTAATCACAATAATAATAATAATAATGATGATGATGATGATGATGATGATGATGATGATGATGATGATATTAGATGAGATGGATAATACAATGCACCATTTCCACCAGATCCAAAATCAGGGTCGTAACGGTCCAGGGTCATTGAGCCAATAGGGAGAGATCGTGGGGCAGACATGACATAAACCAGAAACAAATCAACTTACACAGACAGAGATTCAAACAAAGACCAATACAAAGACCAGCAAACGAGGAGCAAACACAGGGCTTAAATACACAGGGATAACGAGGGACAGGTGAAAACAATCATGGGCGGAGACATGAAAGAGGGGCTGGACTAAACCAAAACAAATGCACATGGAAAATCAGAACTACACATGGACAGGACTGGGAGGGGCCAACGTGACCCACAACAATTACATCTCTACCAAAACAATCATAAAACTACTGAAACTTTCCCAAATGTTTCAGTTGTGATTTTTCAGTAGTGGCAATTTTAGCAAATTATGGGCAGAACTCAAAAATGTTAGGTAGTACATGAATAACAAACACAGCTTTGAAGAGTTCTATACACAGAAAATCATAATGTTTTTCATTAAAACACAAAAAGTTTGTAAATTGCAGAAAATATGTATTTTGGTAGTGACAGTTCTTAAAGTAGCATTTTCAGATTTTAGAACATGTTAACAAAACAGTGTGGCCAAATGGCGACAGGATTTATTTAATGTAATTTTAAAATGCCAACTGCCTTTAACACAGTTCATGATTAATGGACTAATAAAAGTGCTCAAGCTCAAACCTCTAGAATGAAAATAAGTGAAAAAGCATGAATGTCCAAAACTGGGGTTCAAAACATGATTAAAACATACAGAATCAAAATTTCCCCATCAGATAAACAGACCTTGAAGCTTTCATCTTTGAGAGAGAGAAGATCAAGCTCCTCTCTAAAGCACGTTATGGGAAATGGGAAAAAGAGTGGACACATTAAATACTGTAAAGCCTGATATGTTTAGTTGTTGTGGCTTTTGTGTAATTTACAGTTAGATTTTCTTGATGCTGTGATGAACAAATTAGTGGAAGTTTTGACTGGAAGTTAAATAAATAAAGAGTGGACTTTTTGCAGACTCTACTTGTGTAAAATGATTCTATTATGTCACTAGCACTCTAGAAAATTCTAGGTTTCAAATAATATGTAGGAATCACAGAGAGGTACTGCAAATATGCTGTTAGTTATGATTTCATTTAATGATTTCTTAATGTTCCAGAAATAATAGAATAAGAATAAAACTACTTGCTTTGTCTGCATGATAGTATTTATCATCTACATTGTATTTAAGGTCATATAAATTAACTAAAATACAGGGTGAGTCAAAAGTCACAGGACACCGTTTAATTTTGTTTAATTTTTTATGCTGTCACAAGCTTCCACGATGCAGTGCTGAAGGTAGTGTTTGTTGCAGATTTTCTCAGCATACACAATTAGTTTCAGATGACCCCATAGATAAAAGTCATAATAAAACCTGTCCTGTGACTTTTGACTCACCCTGTAAACTATAAACAGCTTTAAAATGTAAGTAAACTCTACTAAAGTGAGAAATGACTCTATACTTTTGCAGATTGTTTTGAAATATTGAATTAAATAGCGTGTTTTCTCATGTTAAGCTATGTATTGGATTGGAAGGGCCCTGGGGCTGCTTGTTTTGGTCGAGAAGAGAGAGAAAATGACAGCTAAGCCTTGCCAAGCATTTTGCCGTGGAGAGAGGGAGAGGCTGACTCTGCTTGACTTCCCCTTCTAAAACTGCCACACAGCCTTTTTTCAGCGTGACACCAATGGTGGAAAGAAAAAGTAAACATGGGGGCTTCAGTACTCTCTTTGCTCCGCCAGGGATTTAAATTCACTTCACTAAAGTTTGCCTTTTCTAACTGAATTATTACAGCTCTGCTGACATTCCTGTATGAGAAATTCCAGTAGTCATGTTTGTCAACTTAATGCATTTATGTGTATTTGTGACAGTCACCCCCAGTCATCAAACCCTTTATGCTGCACTCATATTAGAAAATATAGTCACAGTAAACTGCAAGAGATATTGCAATATTATCATTATCATTCGTTGGCCTTGTTCATCTCAAACAAATCTAAGTATTATGTTTATTTCAGTAATGAGGCATGAAAGTAATGCTGACTTATGCTGTACATGGTTTATATTAAAGGGGCAAACTCATGGAACAATGTAAATAGTTCATCTTTCAGTCTAAACTCATTCTGTGCATTTCATTTTGGACAATGTAGAGTAGCCAATCAGAACAGAGGTCAATTACATACACTATATTTCCAAAAGTATTCACTCACCCATCCAAATCATTGAATTCAGGTGTTCCAATCACTTCCATGGTCACAGTTGTGTAAAACCAAGCACCTGGGCATGCAGAGTGCTTCTGCAAACATTAGTGAAAGAATGGGTCGCTCTCAGGAGCTCAGTGAATTCCAGCATGGTGCTGTGATAGGATGTGTAACACATGTGTAACAAGTCCAGTCATGAAATTTCCTCACTGCTAAATATTCCACAGTCAACTGTCAGTGGTATTATAACAAAGTGGAAGTGATTGGGAACGACAGCAACTCAGCCACAATGTGGTAGGCTACATAAAATGACAGTGTGGGGTCAGCAGATGCTGAGGTGCATAGAGGTCGCCAACTTTCTGCAGTCAGTCAATGCAGACCTTCAGACTTCATGTGGCCTTCAGATTAGCTCAAGAACAGCGTAGAGAGCTTCATGGAATGGGTTTCCATGGCCAAGCAACTGCATCCAAGCCTTACATCACCAAGCCCAATGCAATGTGTCGAATGCAAATGTGATTCTGGAAAAATGGTCAAATATTCCCATAAACACACTCCTAAACCTTGTGGAAAGCCTTCCCAGAAGAGTTGAAGCTGTTTTAGCTTTAAAGGGTAGGCCGACATCATATTAAACCCTATGGATTAAGAATGGGATCTCACTCAATTTCATACGCGAGTGAAAGCAGACAAGCCAATACTTTTGGCAGTATTGTGTATATCAGTCTTATAGGCACAGTAACAAAAACAGCATGTTGTAAAAGATATGGAGAGGTTAGAAAATGTTCAAATAAAATGAAATAACAACTCATTTAGACCCCATGCAAATGTTGCAGACTTCACAAGGAAGAAATATGTGGAGTGTGGCCCCATAATATCGCTCAACATTCATTATGTGATGAGGTGGATTTCTGCAGTTAATGGAATGCATGCATGGCAGCACAAAATGGTAAAATGTCTCCTACTGTGAGTCACGTTTGATTAGAACAGATAAACTGCTATGCAGAGCCATACAGTATGCATCAGACTAAAGAAAAGCCAAGAGTCCTCACCCCATGGGTCTAATTTACCACTAGGGTTCTGAGTGCATGTCTGCATTGTGTTGAGGATGTGACTGAAATACCAAAGATGCGCCACATGCCTTGAACATTTTGGGTTTGGCACCCAGTTTCAGTAAACCCTACAAAGCGTAAGTAATATTAAGTGCCCACCCCCCACTCCATTTCATTAAAATACATTAAAGAGATTTGCAGAGCAAGGGATGGGTAAAATGGTATTATTCCTAGCAGATGAGTCAGGAAAGGCATGAAATCATTGGCAGGATGGGTTGCAGCTGAGCCCCTGCACACATCTGATACCCTTTGTGTCACCACAGGCTGCGTTATCTCTATTTTAATCCATGTATGCTCAAATAATATATTTTTTGAAAATTAATCTAATTCTGTGAGAAACCATTTATAATTGTTTATATTGTTAACTCCTCACCATCCCATATGTGATATAAACCACTACCTCATGTACAAAACTCCATGTGAATTTCAGGCAAAATATCCTTACAATGTAAATATCTTAGCTTTTTTTTATTTATTTATAATAATTTATTTTGTTATTTTTTTTTTTGTGAAGGATAGAGTTTTTATTTTTTATCTTACTTTTATGTTTAGTTTTAATATATATTGTCTATATAGTAACAAACTGTAAAAAAAACTTGTTAAGTACTTAAAGTTAATCACTTGCTTCTTCTCTTTTTTTCGTTGAATTTCCCCGTTGTGGCACTAATAAAGGACTATCTTATCTTATCATCACATTTATGTAAGGTATAAATGTCGCAGGAGAGTCATACATTTATTTTCCTCTCAGGTGCAGTGGAATCAGTCAGCGGTCCCCTGCTGTTCTTCACACACATTCTCTCATGCTCACACCTCAGCATGTTGCTGTTACTCTCCAGGAAAGTTACAGGATACAGAGGCCATTATCTGTTAGTCCACACCACTAGTCCCTAAAAGACTGTGTACTGGACAGTCTGTATTTTCCTGAGTGTTTCCCATATTGCCTGCAATAAGAATTGAATAAACACACTAAAACGGGCCACTTTTACGCACTGTATCACTGGTTTATTATTCAGCTCATATTAATATTATATTAATTAATGTCAATATTAATATTAATATGGGCTGTTATAAGGGTTATAAGACTTATTCAGATGACTTGAGATGGATTTTACATTTCAGTTGCCAATATAGCTGCTCTGATGAAGCTCTTATTGATCTCAATTCTGTTCTGAATGGGTGGGCAAGTTTACTGAGAAATTACCCTAATGCAACCAACAATAAAGGCAGCATGATGTTTATTTTATATAGTGACAGAAAACACAGTAGCATACAGAGAACTCAGATTTCATGTTTTAATACATTGTACGATGCTGAACATGGACATGCAAGAGTTATGAGGCAGGTATTAATGAGTAAAAGCTGACAACTCCAAAGTCTCTGAATGTATTGTATAGACTGGAGGGATTCATGAAAATAAACACAGCCAATAGGTACACAGTTTTTCTTTCCTCTCACTCTTTAGAGGTCCTTTTTTCTTAACAAAACATCTCTACAAATGCCAAAAAAGAGCACAGAACTAGATACTAAGACAAGGAAAAATAAATTAGCTTTCATTTTTTAGTCTCAGACTCTTGGGGCAGAAACAAAGAACAAGTGGACCATTTGTCATTTAAGCACTCGCCTAATGAAATGCCCTTCCCTGCCAATATTTGGCACAGTGTTTTAATCAGAACATTTAATTGTAAATGAACAAGTGCATGTGATCTAAATGAAGCTGAGAAAAAGCTCAGTGAATCAGTAAGCTAATTGTCAGGACAGTGGAGTAATCAGGCGGCTTTGCCAAGTGGCAGTGTGCCAAAGACATGGGCATACAGTCGATTCTATGCCAGTTTAGAGGTAGGCTGTTTAAGTCCTTACTCCAAATCCAGACTATGGCTGCATGATTAATCGTATTTTTAACGACGTGGTGATATGAGTTGTCATGATGAACCCATTGTTAAGGGCTGCGGTGACAGAACAGATCTAATTATATTTCACACAGTACGAGAGTGATGCAATTAGATTGATGGGAATGTAACGTTAGGAGCAGTGGTATGCTCTTACGAGCTGAGCATGGCTCTAAAGCTACTATATCCTTAACAACTAGCCTTTATAATTACTATAAATGTGATGATTATTCTCACTCCCAGTCCTGTAAAATATATGAAGCAGTGTCACAATAAACATGCACCACCATATAGGCCCTTTTAAGGAATTAATTATATATTCATTAGTGAATAGTTTAATGCCATGTATCTTAGCCCAGTAGTAATTCTTGTCTTCAAAAAAGCGGTTGAAATCTTGTGCGCTAATTAGAAGAACTCAGATTTGGTTCCAGATTTCTCCTCAATGCCCTCAGCCATCACAGAGATTCTTTTATTGTATCATAGCACAGTTGATTTTATTTAATGAAGCACTGGATGAGCTACAAACAATACCCGGCTGCTATGAGGAGAGGTTTGGAAATGATTAAGCGGACATATTGAGATACATAATAAATTCATTGTATATGTATCCTATTAGTGTCAGAGCAAATAAACACCCTGTAAATATGTTTTCAAATATAACTTTCTCAGGTGTCTAAAACCTTTGCTCACTATTGCATAAAAACAGCCTAACAGTGCACAAGAACTGTGGCACTATTGTAATGTTAGCTATTACTGTTTCATTATTTTTGTTTTCCTCTTTCCATATTAGTTATTGGGAATTGCAATATCCAACAACTTTATCAAATATTGCATTTTACGTCCATAACATGCAGCCTTAATCTAAAGTATGATTGCTAAAGTGTTCGGAGGCTAACATGTTCTGAGTCTTCTGCTCATGCACTTGTTCAAAGAGCTAATAAGTTATATTGGTGAACTCTTTAGCTTTATGACTCAGCCTTTTCTTGCAAATGAATTTTTGCTTTTTCATTTCCGTCTTTGTTCCTCTCTTCTCCTCATATTCACACTATAACCTTATTAAATCACCAGACTCACTGTAATGGACTCCTTGCAATGGAGTTGGTTTATTAGACTTGACTGTCACCACTGATATTAGTGATCTCTGAGGAATCTTTGACAGGGCGTACATATCTGCTCGGAAAACACACACAGCAGCTCCCAGTCCAGTCCAGTCTTAATACAGCTCTAACATGTCTGGAAAATTTTCTGGACACAGACTGGACCGGGAGTCCCCACTGACAGCAATTTATTCCTGAAATAAATTATGCGGCTAGAGGAAATTCTCCACAGAAATCTGTTTTTTTTATCAATCTATTTTTGAGCCACACTTGATCTGTGGCAGTAAAATCATTCTGTAAATAAGTCAGATCCATAAATATTTCAATGTTTGAAACCTTGAACAAATGAACTGAAAAGCTAACCAAGCCAAATATAGTTGTGGAATGCTCTGCCTTTGGATGTTAGACTAGCTGGATCAAAGGACATTTTTAAAGGAAGACTCAAGACGCATCTCTATTCATTAGCTTTTGGTCACAGGTGATGCTTTTGTTATTTATTGGATAGTGCTGCATTGTTTTTATGGTTTTATGTCAGTTTTATGTTGTTTATGAATGTAGCTGTACTGTTTTTATAGTTATATGTATTTGTTTTGTTTTATCATTCTATTTTTAGTACTTGTTGTTTGTGAAGCACTTTGTAGCTGTGCTTAGAAAAGTGCTATATAAATAAATGTTTACTTACTTACTTACTTACAAATGAAATATTGTACGTAGATCAGATGGAATTCCACAGGACAAAATGCATGACAGCACCAGGAAGGATTTGAGGATGTCTGCTAGGTTGTTTATGCTGAAATAATGGGAGTCGTGCAGAAAGGGTGCTGATACAAAAGTTATTGATGTACTAATGTGTATTATTGTGTGTTGTAGTACGGAATAAAGAAGAAGGAGGAGAAAGAAGCAGAGGCTCAGGCAGCCATGGAGCAAGCGTCCGAGGGCAGTCTTACCCGCCCCAAGAAAGCTGTGCCCGCCGGCTGTGGTGATGAGGAGGAGGAAGAGGAAAGCATCGTGGACACCGTCATGAAGTTCCTCCCAGGTCCACTCGTAGACATGTTCAATAAAAAGTAACAGCGTCTCGGATATATTGTTATTAAACCTGTCATAAATGTCATTACGTCCACCAAACCCTTGCCCTCCGCTCGTTCCAAAACCTCTGGACTCAGTCAGTGTGCCATGACATTTGTCTTTAACTATGAGTTGGACATTTTAGATGGAAAGACGACTTGACCTGTGCACTAAACAATGTAACAGATACATGCCTGATGCTGTTTCTCATATTGAAGACAAATTTAATGCCAAGTTCTTTCTGAGTCCAGGCCATGGAACGACAACAGTAATTACCCAAGCTCCACCTATTTTGTTTGTAAATAGACTACTAAAAAAAGACTATATATGAATATCAGAATATATATACACACACACACAATGACTAAGAGAAAAAGCCATAATTTTAACTTTGGAGAAAATCCTCCAAACCATATCGTATTTTTGATTAAAGTTTGCTGTTCTGTTATTGATATTATTGACCAGTTCATGTGGTAGAAATGTATATAATGGTTTACATATTTATTTGAGTTCCAATCTGTGAACCAGTATGGCACCATAATCCCATGATTCTCTATGTTTTCTTGTATGAAAATATTATAATTGGAAATCCTATAGAATGGAAATGAGTGAAAAAACATCGTTTTTCTTTGTTTTTTTTAAAGCATGAAAATGATACTTTGTGACTGCACTGTATGTCATTTCGTTTGACATTTTTAGATGAAATACATTGATATTTAAGGCAATAACTCTGAGTTTTTTTTTATTTCGTTGACTCATACTTCCCACAGTATATACATAAAAACATGATTTTTGAGCTCTTCCTTCAAAAGTTACGTCCCTCATTGTGCTAACCATCTCTCTCTGGAAAACACGATTTATTGATTGATTATGGATTCAGGCATGTTAGATAGTCACGACGAGAGGAACCATAGAGCTAGATGCTGTGTTTAAAATAGCTTAGCTCCTGGGTGATATTGAGCGCATACTACTACAATTGGATCAATAGGGCTATATATATATATATATATATATATATATATATATATATATATATGTATATATATATGTATATATATATATATATATATAAAATCGTCATCTTCATTGCTGTACAGTAAATATTGTAATTCAATGTTTACATATTTATGTTTCGAACCACAACTCAGTTGTGCGTTAAGTGAACAGACAGTGACAACAGTGCAATATTTGTTTTTTGAATGAAGATGTCCTGTGTCAGTTGGTTAACTACGGGAATGCTATCCCAAATCAGCAATAACAGACAATCTTCATCGTTATGTATTCAAGCTTAATTAATGAATTAGAGAATGTTAGTGTGTCGTCTTCCTAGTGCCAGTCAAGCTGAAGACTTGAGATAAGCCTCATGAAACTGCATCTCGGAGAGGGAAGCAGGGAGTGGAGAACTCGTTTTATTTGTGGGTGTGAATTTCAGAGTAGGATGTTAGGCCGCTCGGGGAGAGCTGGTTTTGGGTCTCTGAGCCGCGAACTCTCGTGTTGCTTCACAAAGCGGTGTTTTGGGCCTGTGCTTTGTTTCTTTGTTTGTTTAATTTGTTCTAAGTGTTGTTGTTGCTGTTGTCGTTGGTGTTGTTGTCATAAGTGTTGTTGTGATAGTCCGTGTTTGTGATGACTGCTCGGCCAAGAAGGACAACAATGGGTCCAAATCCCTCAAACATGAGGTGAAAAGCTGAAAATGAGCTGATTGTGAAGCCTGCTTTTTTCTTATTGTCGATAATCTGCTCAGTGGCTTTATATAAAGTTTGGCTTCATGCTCACACACAGTAAAGCTAACGTTCAAAGTACTGTAGATAATCATATTTAACGTTACAGTAGGTCACGAGTCAGTACTAGCTAGTCTAGATTCAGGTGAAATCATCAGTCAGACATCTAAGCGAGCTGAGCTGAAAATGCATTCATTTGTAAAGTTTTCGAGAGTAATGTAGTTAGCTATCGGCTGCCAATGGAATGCTTTAAACATTCCAAGATATTTCAAACATTCCGTCTGGCCCTTGCTGGTTTCCCAGAATTCTTTGATTAACATTCAGCTGCAGAATCCTTCGTGCATTTAAATAAAAAATCAAATCCACTGTCTGTAGAAAATATTGTAATGAGACACAACTTCGCCATTAAAGCTCAGCCGAAGCTGAGCTGAACGATGTGGTGTAGTAGCACACAGACAGAGCAATCTGTACAGCTATCTGACCTGCCATGTAATCCTGAAAGCAACGAGTTAAACGTAACACATATAGGATATCACTGTGCTCCTCAGCTTGCAGCTTGATTGTGCAGTGATGGTATCTATTTAGAACCAAACAAACTAATCTGTCGCTAAGCTGCTTAATTGGTGGGAATTGCTATTTAGATTAGCTGTCAATCATTCTCAAGCTGTACTTTCAGATCTTACTGCCACTACTCTCATTAGTCCAGTGTTGAGGCATTTTTCCTGATATAGCAGACTTGGCTAAGTGCAATACTGGGTGCTGGATGAAAAGGTTTAAAAATAGGTATAAAAACTTTATTTTCTGAACTTCTCAATCCAAGAAGTGTAATTGATCCAGTTAAAGAAAAGCCTGCCATCGTCACTTAACTGTTCTGATGTAACAGAGGCCGTGTCCAGAGCACAACTGCTGTATTTTTTTTCTTCAGTATCTGTGTAAACTGCCTTCAGCTTCAGTCTTTGTTGCTGATTACATATTGTGGCCTGTGTCATGGTGACTAATATACTTTGGCAAGACTGCCCAGAATCTCCATGCCTGACATCATTTACCACTGCCCATCTCCTCATCAACTATGTTTTCTAAAACCAAAGAGTGGTCTTCATTCTGATAGAATGTTTGGTGTGTATTGGTTCATTTCATGTGTTTGTCAGTTTTGCTTTATTTTTAGTGTCATTTATCAGGTGTTAATAGCTTAAGTTCAGTTCTGGTGTCATTTAATGTCCTTAAGTTCATTCTGAGTCTTTGAGGGTTTTTTGGCATTTTCAAGTCTAATCACTATTTTATAAGGGTAAGTTACTATCCAGAATGTATGGACACCCATTTCCACCAGGTACAGTAAAAAAAAGAATTACCTGGGTTTTTTCTCCTTGTTCGTTTTTTTGGCAGCATTGTGTGAAAAGTTAATATCTTGAAATAATTACTTATTTTGATAATGACTTAATTTGAGTTAGTATCTCAAAATAATAACCTATGTCCTTGGAATATTCACTTAGTGATCTCAAAATGTTGTATTAATTGCTCAAAATAGTGACTTACTTTCTTGGAATTTAATAATTTCAACAATTTGTTTCAACATACCAAGTCAAATTTTTGAGAAAATAACTCATTTTGAGATCAGGTCAGCATTAGATATTAAGCCAATATTCTGAGAAAAGAAGTAATCATTTCAAGATACTATCTCAATATTTCAACATATTCCTGCCAAAAACAGAGAAGAAGGTGATTTTTTCCCTCCTCTTCCTCCTCTAGGAATGGGCTTCCATAAGAATGTGATAAAACTAATAAACTCTTCTCAGTTCAAGACTGGACTAAAGCCTACCAAGCTTAACTCATAAAGTAATGAAGAATACAAACAGGAAGAGCTTCTGTCGATAATCTGTGATCTGAATGGCTTTGTGACAATTTCCAGAATGTACTTTTGTCGAATCTTGCACAAAGCAGATCACAAACACACAGTGTGTTTGTGATTTGCTTTAAGTAAGATTTGACAAAGGCACAGTCTGATCTCTGTAATCCTCACCGTTCAGGGTGACCATCCGTTTTCACTCAGATACTCATAGCACTGGAAAAATTACTGCCTGTAAGAACACTATGAACTAATCCATACTTGTGAGCTGAATGTACATGTGTGCTGTTCCTCTGCATTGTCCTTATTCGTGTCTTCTCTGTGCTGATACAGATAAATGACTCTTGCTGTGGTTTTTATGTCCGTAACTTCTTCTTGTTCCTGTCTTTTTCCAGTGGCTGTATTTTTGAGAAATATGTTCCTCCTATTTGGTGCATTCCTTTTTATTTATTTTTGTTTGGTTTTGTAACTGTGAAAGAAAAAAAAGACCGCACTTCTCTTCTCCCTCTCTCCGTTCCCTCTCTATCTCTTTGTTGACAAAATTGTATGCATGCATATGGTGTGCGCAGTAGGCAAGGTTGTAAAAGATACTTCTGTGTGTCTTCAGTGTTTCTGATTGCTCCACCTGTTAGCCCCCACTGCATGCCCATTTTAGAATGTTTTTAGAACTGTAACATTCCTGCCAAAATGGAATCACCGCACACTGAGAATAAAGTGATTTCATATAATCGTTCATGGTCCTGTGTTTCTGCTCTGCAGCCCGGGCTGCCGGGTATCTCAAAGTTTTCTTGAAAGCGGAGGGAGGGATTTCTCTGAGTATCTGGTGGTCCCTCTGCGGCATGCACTCTGCAGCATGGCAGCCCCTTGCTCTTCTTTCCACCAACATGAAAATCAGATGCAGAGAAGCTTGTGTACTTAGATCTTAGGGAGAAACACTGCTGCATGTGAAAACAGACCCTGATCCAGAAACACTATGTCGTTTTAACTTTTTTCTTCTTCCCTCTGGCTGGATAAACAACGTTTTTTTATTCAGCGTGGTTGCTCTACATTCATGCCTTTTTTGGCAAATAATTTGACATCAGTTCAATAAATATGCAAAGTACTGTGGACAGAATGTACCATGTCGTTCAAATGTTGATTGGATCATCTTGTCCAAAAAAGATTAAACTGGTAATCATATTGCAAATAGAGTGTCAGGAGGAGCTTCAAAGAAATGCAAATAACGCTCCTCTACTAACAAAGTCTGTTTGTCATAGTCTCAGCTCAGCTATGGCTATCTGTGACCTTGTACATCAAAGGAACCTTTTTAATCAAATGATAGATGAAGTGTCTTTCCAGGATCATGGCCATAAATGATTTGAGCATTATGGAAAAGGACTTTTGACATGCAACCTTAAATTCATCTGTTATGCTGTTGCAGAACACCTATTTTTCCTGACAGTGGGCTTCCCACTGCATCCTACAAGCAGTGTTAAAGCTGCACTATGTATTTATTACTATGTACTTATTTTGGTGTTGCTTAAATGAAAAAATGTAGCAATGCTGAATCACAAGAAAAAAGACACTAAACTATACTGTGCCTATTCTGTCGTGGGTCACCCTGTAAAGCCTGAAATAATCATTTAAATGTCAGAGGTATCGGGACAGCTTACATGGGATTTTTTTGCAAAATGTCTTTGCATATTAATGCACACACACAGGCTGAAAAAGAAGGCCCAGCGTGATATTTATGTTTCTCATTTAACATTATGCTGATAAAGATATGCTGACAATAGTAGATAAATCACGAACATCTTCAGAAGACACTTCCTTCACCAAGATTTTGAATTCTCTTTAAGTACTTTTTAGCACTTATGGAAACGTACTTAGTGCAGCTTTAGGTTCAAGGCGAGACAGTTTACATTTGTACTTTTACAAGTTTTGGCTTAGTAACCTGCTCAAAAAAGGCCCAGATGTCTGATCACATCTTGGATTTCCATGTCAAAAATTAAGCAAAAACTTGAAACTCATGCAACCATGCACACTTCTAAAAGTGAGCTCCAGTGAGCTCCTCTGTTTTTGCCTTTTTGAAGTTCTACAATTTAAATAGAGTTTAACTGCTTACAGAATGACTGAAGTGAGCTTAATTTTAAAGTATAAATAGCATACCAAACTTATTTGACCATATTTACCTTCACTTCAGTGGGTTTTGGGTCAATAAATGCCCACAACAGGGTGATTATTTGGAGGACAGTCTCAATCACATTTTAATATTAAAGGCCCCTATGATGAAAAATCTAAATGTACTTTTTAAAATTAATGATCTACTGTGTAAACACTGTTAAAGTTTCAAAACATATGTTCACTCCTCAGTCCATATATGTAAGCTAAAATTGTGTTTTGACTTAATCATGGCTGTGATGTCACATACAAAAATGCCCATTCAGCCTACAGCAGTTAAGCCCACCCATTTACTTTGAAATTGTAGCATATTTCAGCCCTGTCTGGTTTTTGAATGAGGTACAAAATAGGATGGCCTAAAAATTATAAATCATTATTAATTGTTAAAATTTATAATTGCCAGCCCTGGTACAAAAAAGTCTACAGTAATTTAGCTCAATCTTATACAAATATGAGAGAAATCTAATCTCTAATTAAAGCATTTTTAAGTCTAGGAAAACAAAAGCTTAACAAGATGGAGCTATTTAAGCACAATGTCATTTTCAGGACTTTTTTAAACCCCATTTTTAACTATAATAAGATTATGAGTGCAGATATATCTAGATATGTCTTGAAGATGCTAACAAACACATTCTGACAGAAAAGAAGCCAGAAAAAAGTCATGTAGAAATAAATTACAGTTCTGTTTTTGCCGTAACCACACAAATGTAAGAAGTAGACTTCAGAGAGGAAATAAATACAAGAAAGATAGAAAACAAGCCCTTTAATAGACCACTGCATACAGCCTACAGTGTGGAATTCATATTGAATGTGACATGTATGTTCACACGTTCTATACACTAATTAAATTATTCTATGGCGCACAGTGTAAGGTATTGCGCAGTATAGACAGAGACAACAGAAAGCCTGCTTTGAGGCAAGAAAACATTGCCTCTGCTTCTCTGGTGCAAGCGACTGCCCTTGGTCTCAGAGCTCTAATGAAAGTAAATAGCTGCAGAAACCCACTGGCTGCTTGGTTGCGCATGAAAAGCGACGCTATGATGAAATCACATGGGTGGACCTGTGTTAACTGTACAGCCTGCGTGTGAGTGCCGTGGTCACAAAGCAGCAGTGCTCTCAACAACACAATTCACACTGCATAATGGTGGATAACCCTTTACTCATATGTCTGGTGTCTCAGTACTGAAGCATATGCTTCATTCTTCTCTGCACAGCAACCAACAACTTTGCATGGCAAGCTTGCAGCAGGAGAAGAGCCCAGATTAAAAAAAAAAATCAATGCCATTAGCATTCGGACTCAGGGGTAGCCCTTTCATACTCAACTGCCTCCTCTGACTCTCCAAACAGCATTCTGCCTGCGGGAGAGGCTGGCTTTCTATTGGCGTCCTGCAGACACGCGAAGTCAATGTCAATTAAGTGTTCTCTACAGAGCCCAGTCATCGAACTGCTGGGAAGCCTTAAAACTTCTTCTGCAATGGCTTGATAAAGCAAAACTCAGCCGTACATCCGCGCACTAATCGTCCCTCCTTGGGAGGGAGTTCTCTTCTGGCAGCCTTTCTTACCTTAAACTGACATCACCAGCCAGCAGGAAGGGAATAAGACAACAAGTCATGTAAGAAGATCATTACAGTGCATTGCTCATACACACTGCAGGGCACAATCAAAATGTGGATATTTCTATGCAATGATGACTCCCACTGTTTCGAAGGGAAATAGCAGTTGCAGCGCATTGACTCTCTTTAAAATGAAGAAAAAATCAAGCTATGCTAAAAGATACACATATTGTAAATTCATTTTATGTCCAAATGCACTGCTACAAATAAAACTACTGAAGCCTAGAGGTTGATGTAGCACAGTGGGTAACAATGCTGCCTTCCATGTGGCACACGATGCTATAGCAATGAGAGTGCTTGGGCAAGACTCTTAACACCACCATCACCTGCCCCTGTAACATGACTAAAACCATAGGCTGCTCTGGATAAGAGTGTCCGCTAAATAGTATAAATGTAAATGAGAATTTACAGCAATTCTGTAGCACTGTGGTGTTCAGCCTGTGGGCTGTGGTTGTACAGCTAGGTGTCTGTTGGCAGTCGTGTTTTATTATGTTTTTTTAATATTTTAAAAATGATTAAAATTAGATTTATTTAAATTGAGTGATTTGTCTAGCAAAGTGTAACCAATAAGCTAGATATGTTTTTAATTTCAGTGCATTTTCAGTGCATGTCAATGTAACACATTCCTCTTTTTGATGGCTACAAAATAGAACATTGTGTGATTTTTTGTGTTTATTATCTTGCATGAATACTAAAGTTAAATAAGATAGACGACATTGAGAATTATGTTACATTTGCTTCCATTTGAAAGAATTAGGTTGGTTGAATCTTCACATGACCCTCAAAAGCTTTTGCAGTTGTTTGCATTAACCATGGGTTGCAAAAGGTTGGGAACCCCTGCCACAGAACAATCACATTTGGTTCCCTAAATAACCTCTCAGAATGACCCTTTAACACTTAAAAGACCAGAGCTCCATCATTACTACAACAGATGTAGAGATGTACATTTTTTTAGAACTGATTTTGCTTTTTCATACCACAAAAACAGAATGATCAAACTAGTAATGTTGTCATGTCATAGTAATGTTGGATATGTCATAAGAAATGTATTATGAATTTCTTATTGATTATTTCTTATTTACAAATTATTCCATAATAATGCTTTGCTAGTTGATGACATGTTACACAATTAACAATGTGTTTTACAATAAGAAAAACACAGAATTTCAAATAAATTATTTTCACACATGAACACAAATAGCAATAAACACAAAAGCAACCATTTTCATCATCACCACACTCTCTCTTAGTCGGTGCATGAGTGTTCATGTCTTATCCTTGTCAAGATACAGCCCTATGTTTACCATCTATTTGCAGCCCAACAAATCTTTATAACATTTTCTGTGGGCTTTTGTTGGATTTTTATGGCATAGCCTGCATTGTCTGAGCCATTCTACTCCTACTGTTTTATTCTGTTCATACATTGTAAGCCATTTGCCCGTTCTTTTTGGATATTATGAGAGGGGATGAGGTGAATAAGCTACTAAATAACTGACACATTGGAATAGCAGAATAAGGTCTGGCTCACAGAGATGTAATGCAGTCTAATGGCCTTACAAGACTTTTTGTGTTTTGTTATATTGATTTTATAACAAAGTTAAAGCTAAAATATGAATTTTTAGTCAATGTTGGGGAATAGTAGATACAACATGGCTACTTAGTCAAAGTTATTACATATCAAAAATTTAAAAATAAAAAAAACTCGATAGATGTACAATCTTTGCATGATGTGGCAGTTTTAAACAATGAAAAGGTCCTGCCCATCTTACAAACATGATCCTTTATTTCTAAACACAAGATTTTCACATAGAAGATTTTTGCTAAATGTAATGAGATAAAACATTTAATGAAGCATATTTTGTGTCAAAATACCATTTTATTTGTGTGTCACTTCAAATGCATAAAAAGAAGTTACTGAATTAGAAAACATACACCTTTCAGATTAAAACTGCATTGCATTAACATTTACAACCCAAAAAAAAATTCAAATCAAATTCAATTCATTCATATTTTTTTAGGTGCCTTTTCTAAACATCTTGACAGCCAAAAGTGGCTGTAGTCACAGAAACACCCAATTTCAACTTAGAAACAAAAGATTAATCAAGACCAAAAATATCCCAGTCAATAAATAATCAATTGGCCAATTTATACACCTTCCAACAATGCTCACCACAAGCCCATGCTTACTTAAGCAAAGGAACTGAGGGCATTCTCTATTGGCTCTCCTCAGAGGATGTGCAAATCTGAAAGTCAAACACACCATATTCTGCTTTGCATTCAATCATTTCCTGGAAGGAGATGTGTAAATGAGATAATGTTGAGCTGCATATTGGAGAGCGTGGGTGGATGGGGCAAGTTCTATCAGAGATCCATCGCAAAGAGGCATAGAGTGTCCGTGGACACAGAGAGGGGGATTTGGCCCTGAGACTGAGAATCATCCGCTCACTGTGATGGATATCACATGGCCTGGGGACACCATGACTG
This sequence comes from Pygocentrus nattereri, assembly GCF_015220715.1. Classification (NCBI taxonomy): domain Eukaryota; kingdom Metazoa; phylum Chordata; class Actinopteri; order Characiformes; family Serrasalmidae; genus Pygocentrus; species Pygocentrus nattereri. The sequence goes on along the minus strand of NC_051221.1, from coordinate 19,292,999 downwards.
ACAAGTGCACTGACATGCGAGGTGAAGAGTGCAATGGCTATAGATGAAGCAGTAATGGGAGCAGTTAATGAAGGGGATAACTCAGAGACCTACTGCTATTACAGACAGGTGGGAGAGGGGCACATTCCACACACATACACATGCATGCACACGCAAACACTGTCTCCTTCTGATGGGCACTGACACATATCATTGAAATTATGGGCCATTTAATTTCAGAGGCCACCCCGGAGGACTTCTCCATTTCAGCAAGTTAAAAAGAGCAAGACTGAAGCCTAGGAAGATTGAAAAAGTCCCATTTGAGAGATCTTCTGACCTCAATTAGCCTGAATCCTCTGTGACTCAGCTGATACCGGCCACTAGTATGAAATCCTTAAGAAGCTACATTGCTGCTATATGTCAATGTACGGCTTGTTAGAGTGAAGGTAAAGATATCTAAATAACATGACCATGAAAAAGCTACAAAGCTGGGCAAAGCTGACATAGCAATCTCATTACATTGCCATTCAGTTGTAGAGTAATAATGAGCATTAAATAATCATTTCTATTCGTTTGTTGGTGTTTCTCCTTCGTTCTCTGCATAAGGAACTAATCTAAAAATGTATGCTACACTTCATAAAAAAGGTACACACTACAGTTAATCAAAAATCAAATCACCTGAAATTTGCTTCTTTAGTTTTACACTGGAGCTACAAGGCAAATGTAGCTCAATAGAGTTATGAAGTTAATGTAGATTAAAAAAAAAGAACTGTTAAACCAGTTATGTCAGTTTAAAAACAATGTGAATAACATTTTATTTCCAATAAACAACAGTTATATTTGGATGGGTTTATCATTGAAGGTTGGGGAATGTCGTTGAACTGTATGCATGAGTGTAGTGGTTCTGTTAGAAAGGCCTACTGAAAAAACAAATGTGCAGCTAAAAACATTGGTGTGCAAGATGACTATATCAAAAATGTTCTCCGAAAGGACAAGAAATCAGACGTGTGTAAAAGTTATAAAGGATGTGATGATTGGTGGCAGCGTTTGAGAGCTAATACTGAGCCAAAGCTTTCTGTGCACTTGAACTTGTGCTAGTAAAAAGAGATAAATGTGACTTTAGAACTTTAGTATATAAAACTTTCAGTAGACACTGTATACTCTAGAAATTTCCTCAACTTTTTCAGCTTTTGGTCATATAATCATGAACATATTATAGTTATCAGCCTTTTGGTTTAAACAAAACCAATTTAATAAACTTGTGTCTGTACACACACTCATGCCTTACGTCATCTATCAGTACTATATTCCATGGTCCATATAAGAAACACAGTGCATTAAAACAGACTCTTGTGAAAGATAAATACACTTCAAACGTGTATTTATTATGAAAAGTACATTTTTACTAATTACATGTTAAATATACTTCTAAATATACTAATACATACTAAATATAATACTACATTTTGAACAATATATGACAAGTGTTTTTACATTGTAATTAAGCATTGATTAACTATAGATTAAATGCATTTTACTTAAGGAAATTTAAGATACAAATTCCAATATTTAAATCCATATTGATTGTACCAAGACCCATGTTTGATTGCTAGTTTGTTATGTTGCAAACAAAATGCAACTAAACTGTTTTGGCATACTTTAAAACTCAAAATATACTTTTAAAAAATACACTTAGGTTGATGACAGTAATAAAAAATAATTTCAATACATGTTACTTTGAAAACTAATGAATAAAATCCACAAACACCATGAATTTTAAAACATACTTTTAGTATTTTCTTATTATTACTGCCTTTTATGTACTTAATTATATTACTTTTATTGTACAGTCAAGTGCAATCAAAAGATTTTGGGTCAAGTCCTTGATTTTAGGCACACCAGTTAACAATATCTTACCAACTAATGACAGTTGGTTATTGTTCAAAACAAATTTGCTCAGATTTGCATAGTAAGTGATGGAAGGTCATACTTCACCAACTAGCTTTGTGGATCTGGGTGAAAAGCAATATTTTCACCAAACTATTTCTAACAGGCCCTGAAAATACTGCATCTTTGCCAGCACTCAGCAATAGCAGTTTTTTCTTTTTCCCATTTTTTGTGCACAACAATAGAGAATGTGAGCAGGCTGGCGCTGTGTATAGGGCTGTATAAGCCCATCTTACAGGTTGTGTAGCTTAAGCATAGTGTGCTGAACATACATCCACACAGTCCCTCTAGCCATTAACCACGGCAAAGCTAAATATTGCAGCCCATTTTCTCAGAGTAAATCCCCCTCCTCTTACGCCATACTGTGCAGTTCTCAGGATTAAGCTCTGCTGAGCTGCAAAATTGAACTGCCAGCCATCTATAGAAATTTGATAACTGAGGCTAACGCTGTGAACCTGACATCTGAATCTCTCTCTCCTCCTCTCTCTTTCTGTTTCTCTGGGTCTCTCTATCTGTGAGGCCACAGTGGAGCACAGCATTAAGTAAATCAGCCTTTCATGGTTATTAAGCTCGGCGCATGCAAGAAGAGATGAGAAAAAAAAAACCTGCAGTGCTTTGGTGGAGCTGGAGGGCTCGGCTACAATCTCTAAGGAGCTCTTTGATATCTTATTATTATCCAACTGATTGATGGAACATCTGGGCCACTCCACTCAAGATCTCAACAGCCAACTAAACCACCCACACCTGTCTAAACTACTAGCCCTTTCTTCAGCCATATCAATGTACCAATTACATATTCTGGACAGCCTCATTGCCTTAGATTGAATATAAGATGCTCAACTGCCTTACAATCTGGTGCCTGAACTAGATTTATGTCCACGGGCGGAGACTGAGCTCAAATTAAATGAGTTGCTTTGAAATTGAAATTCTCAGCTGGTTTATGAGTTCTGTGTTGACTGAGTTGGCAGGTCTTTAGTGACAAATCAACTAGGTTCATTAGAAAGAAACTCAGAACCCTCAGCATAATCTGTGGAGCACTGCACAACAAGGAAATTTTCATTTTTTGACGTAGTTTGAAAAAGGCAGCTGCCCTTTATGTTGTGTCAAAATTTTATAATGAACAGACCAACATAAATCGTCAATTACTTTTAGAAAAATAAAAAAAATAATTCTTTATTTACTTCCATTAAAAGTTAAGAATGTTTTTTTCTTGTCCTGTAAAGCCCTTTTTGGGGATACAAGGTTTGACAGCAGCGATAAGCATTTTACACAAGTAATTTTACGGGGTGTGGCCAGTAGCCATCAATGGGAAGGTTTCAAGAGGTGGGGTAAAATACCAAGACTAACTGAGTATACTTGGTTGTGCTTTTGGGCAAGGCAGTAACACCCCTGCTGCTTCACTGTCAACATGGTGCAGCTCCAAGACTGGATGTAGTTAGACAGCAGAATGGAAAATTTACCTCATGGGAACAAAAAAGTACATAATATAATATTAATAATACACCTGAGACTTGTTTCCTATTCACACTCTAAGAGTAGCCCTTGATTATGGAACATGAAACATGGCAATTGACAACTAAGAGAATAATTTAGCAGTGAACAGGTTTCATATGTTTTGAGAGAATCAGTTCTTAGAGTCGGGGTGAACTCCTAAATTATTAAACACCATACTAAGTTCATGCTTTGTAATTACTGTAGCATGGTTCAAAGTCAACCTGAAATCAAAATGGACCTTTTTTACCTTGTTAGTACATGACTCTGGTCAAGCACCTTCATATCATACAATTTAAAAAGGCAAAATTCATCTTTTCTAACAATCCTTGATGTAAAATGTGTAATAATATCATGGTTCACTTCCTTCCACCACCAATTATTGAGCAAAGTGCTCAGCTAACTCCTTAATGCCACGTTTCACTTGGAAATATGGCATGGTATACAAGAAAAATTATGATTTCCGAATCACGACTTTAACTGCCCAATGGAAAATAGCACCACAGTAAGAGACATGGTTCCTGAAAAAGAAAATGGTTTCTACATGAGAAAAGCTTTGATGGCAACAGCCAGGAAGCATGCAGTTCTCAACAAATGCCATGATTAAAGGTAAGCGGCTGAGCTTGCCAAGCGGAGGGTAAAGAGGACACATGCAAGCCAACGTGCCAAGAAATACTATACATCCTAATCATGAGGATACACAGAGAGAACAGGTATTAACTGTCTTGTTAGACTACAGGAAGCTTTAGAAGAAGACCTTGACCCATTGAGGGCTTTTCTTCATTCAGCCCAGTCCTATTAAATGGTGTTTTCCAGTAAGAAACTCATTACTGACAGTATAACTTATTCCAAGCTTAGTCTCACGGGGCTAGACATGGTCTTGTAACAAGTGACGACTGGGGGAAACCATGAGAAATTTTAGGCTAAATGTGGGAATACAGACTTATTAGGGTGAGAACCAGCTGACTGTGAAAAATCTAAACCATGTCAATGCTTTCTGAAAATGGGGCTTAGAGTGGGTGCCCTTGTCAACATTGTCTGACAGACAGTAAGCCTGTCATTAGCCCATGGGTGTAATGTAAGTTAGAATGACTGAAAAGTCCTCCGAAAGACTCCAATTAAACATATGGATGTGTGTCGTGTGTGAAGAAAACATATTAAGTGCAGTAAAAATATACTGCTGCTGTCGGAACAAAACCTTGTATCTCCATGTTTGTCGTTTTTCCGTTTTTTACATAATTCAACATAATCAGTTTTTGACATAATCTGAAACATTGGGTTCCACTGATATCATTAAGAGTATATTTTTTCCTTCTAGTGTAAAGTTATTATTTTGGAGATACAAGGTTTTGTTCTGACAACAGCGATATATTACTGCTTGTGAGGAAAAAACAGTGATAGCATTTCAATGATGTGCTTTTCACTCATCTTAGCATTTGCACTCCAGATGTTACTCTGGAGTTTGGGGGCAGGTTTTGGAGGGAGAGTACCCTTTTTAGCAGATTTCCCCTCATTATGATATCAGGTCTGGATGAGAGTCCAAGCGTAGGCTTAATCAGTTTGTAGAGTTAAAACACAGATGTTGCTTCTACTGAAAACACCTCGCCCACATCACATTCATTAAACCTGGAAAAAGATGCCATGGTAAATGATGTTTGATGCTACTATTAAGTAGTGCATTAGCATTTGTACTTGCTAATCTATTTTTGACAACAGTGGAGTGAATGCACACCTACGCTTCCAAACAAAAGGCCACATGAACCACAACTAGATTCCACTTAGTATCCATGGTTACAGAGTTACTAATGGACATAACAAGAGGCCTTGATAGAGAGCTGTGCTACAGTAATGAAGGCGGCTCTATTAAACACATTCCATGAAGTCGCAGGGCCTTGGTAATGGAATTCTTGGCGTTGCCATGGTTCTTGTGCATTGTTGGGATAATGCAGCACCCACAGATAGACAGTGGCTAGGCCATTTGGCTTCAACATGGCTTCAACAACGTGTTTTGATGCACGAAATCAGATGTAATCTCACTAGTGTGTTTATGTGGAGCTTAGAAAAGTGCACTTGGACACACAAAGAGTCTGTGTAATTAGCACTGAATGGTTAACCCTACAGGATGTAGAAATCAGTACTGACATTCTCTACAGCCCGCCCTCTTCCCTGTCACCATGCACTCATTACCGCTTGAAATATTTGTCTGGACCTGACCTGACCTGACCTGACCTGACTGCTCACGTCAAATTTAGTTGCATTTGGACCTTTTGGTTGTTTGAATCCTTTCTCAAATATGTTTCAAGCTCAGGTCAGGTTCTAATGTCACATTTGGGTTCTCACAGCTCGCCTCCCACTTATAATAGAGTTTACTATGCACTGCTCCCTGCTGTAGTCTTACTCCTTATTTTGTTCTTCTTTCATTTCCACTTTCATTACCTTCAAACAGTGTTTAATCTGTCATGCTGCAGTTCCTCACTCTTGTTCTTGACAGCATTTGGCACCTAAGACCTTGTCCATGAGGCTAGACAATGTATACGTGGGAAATTACATAGCAATTCAATTCAGAAGAGCAAAGTTTAAAGAGGCCAAATTTGCTTGGCCAAAAATATTTTACTTCTTTTATTATACAGTACTACGCAAAAGCCTTAGACATCTAACCATTTATCTTTGTACATCATGTGTTTTTATAAACAAACACCATATATTACTAGAATTGAAGGAAATAAACCAAAATGCAGAAAAAGTATTTCTTATTTTCAAAAATGTAGTTGGCATCTTAAGAAATATTCCATATTTCTTCTCAATTTGTTCTTCACATCGATTTGTTAAATTCTATGACCATCACTCCTGATTAAACACAATGAAGCCTTAAATAATCAAACCAGGTACTGGATGATAACTACTGATGATACTGGGCTACCACATAGAGAGATTTGTATTTAGTTAAATGAACACACATATGTACATTTCTATTAATGTTATTTGTATTTGTTCTAATATTAGTGATTTTTGGAGCAAATAAACACAGTAATCTCCTGAACTGTCTAAAATGTTTGCACAATACTGCATATGTACATGTTCTATAAAGAAATTTGCTTTTGGATTAAACAGGTGAAGGCTAACATCTTGCTATATCAGTACAGCACAAGAACAATGTATTATGGAAAGCTTAATCACACTTAAAAATCTGGCATGTTTGAAACCTGTGATGAATAAATGTATTAAAGTGGAATTTAAATGTAATTTTTATATTGCTAATTATTTTATAATACTGTTTTATTTTATTTTTTTATTAAACATGGTTTGATTTGATTTGATTTATATTTTTCAGACACCTAATGACAACTGTTATTGTTGCTGTTATCTCCAAAGTAGTTTACAGGAGAGGGCAAAAACCTTCTTTTACTTTCAATGTAAGTCAATGAAAATAGATTTGATTTTGAGCAATTTCGGGGCATTGCTATTGGTTCAATCATCATGAAATTCTCACATAATGTAACGGACAGCTGTTGAGCTTAAATTATACAGAAACATAAAAATCAGAAAAATGGAGATACCTGGTTTTCATTGGACCGCAACGTTATGTCACTCCAAATAATCAAGTTTTATTCTGCACTTTGGGTAATGATGGGCTGGTTAGGGTCAGCTTCAGACAGAGTTTTGTTAGGCTCTGGTCAGAATTTTGTTGGGCTCAAGCCCTGATGATGTGCTTTGAGTTGGGTTGGGTTCAGACAAAATTATGTCACGGTTGGGTGGGGACAAACAGAAGGTTCTTGAGCTGTATTTGGGTTTGGACCAAAATTGTAGGCCCAATTAAAGCAAAACATTGAAGTTAACCTTTGGTGTGAAAAAACATTGTCATCGTCTTCTCACTTCTATTACAGCAATATTTTTATTTAACAGAAATGTAGACTAAAAGTATGTGAAACCTAATAACCTGATTCGTGACTGGCCTTTACTCGTGTATTTCAAGATGCATGTAAGCACGCTGTGATGGTACCTGTGGAGAACCGATTACCCTCACTGTGTTATTTTGGGCCTTGCTGCATTGGCCATGGTGTCACCTGTAAAGAAAAGGTGTATTGTGAGCCCTTGAAAACAAAGTTGATGCGATAAGCGTTTCAGCATTCACCACATTTGCTGAACCCCCTACAGTTTGGGTTCACTTTGAGCCCAGGCACAAAAGCACTATCAAGCTGCAGTAATGGCACAAGGGAGGGTTTGGTTTTATTTCTCTTGTGATGCGGTGAGCAAACAGCATTTTGTACAAGAGGAATAACAGACAAAGGATCTTCCACAAGTGTTTGTCTCTTCATCTCCCTCATTTAATTGGATTTCTTTGAAAGTTCAGATGAATCTCATGGGGTGTTCATCTCGTTTGCACCTTCACACTTGTTTTTCACCTGCCTCTCGTGGAGTTGATTAAATCGTGCAGCCTTGCTTTAGGGGCTGATCCATCACATCAGGACTTGCTGTGATTGATTAATTTTTTTTCCCCACAAGCACAAGCGCTTTAGGCTATTGCTGTGATTCAAGCATATGCATAATTACGGTGCAGTAATTTCTATAATCCTCTGGTTCATATTCATATGAGCATTAACTAAAAATACAGCATGATAAATTATAATACATAAGTAGATTTTTCCTTAGTAAGTACCTGAGATGAACAAGTAGTGTAAGGCATTGCATTGTTCTGCAGGGCTTATTATCATACTAATATTGTATAATTATTCCAACAGCAATGTCATCTGCAAATATCAGAGTGAAAGGATTGTGTGCCAAGTTTTTCATCATTCATATATCCATCCATCCATCCATTTTCTAAGCTGCTTCTCCGTCAGGGTATATATACACTGCTCAAAAAAATAAAGGGAACACTTAAACAACACAATATAACTCCAAGTAAATCAAACTGTCCACTTAGGAAGCAACACTGATTGACAATCAATTTCACATGGTGTTGTGCAAATGGAATTGACAACAGGTGGAAATTATTGGCAAATAGCAAGACACACTCAATAAAGGATTGGTTCTGCAGGTGGGGACCACAGACCACTTCTCAGTACCTATGCTTTCTTTGGTCACTTTTGCATGTTGGTGGTGCTTTCACACTCATGGTAGCATGAGACGGACTCTACAACCCACACAAGTGGCTCAGGTAGTGCAGCTCATACTGGATGGCACATCAATGCGAACTGTGGCAAGAAGGTTTGCTGTGTCTGTCAGCGTAGTGTCCAGAGGCTGGAGGCGCTACCAGGAGACAGGCCAGTACACCAGGAGACGTGGAGGAGGCCATAGGAGGGCAACAACCAAGCTGCAGGACCGCTACCTCCACCTTTGTGCAAGGAGGAACAGGAGGAGCACTGCCAGAGCCCTGCAAAATGACCTCCAGCAGGCCACAAATGTGCATGTGTCTGCACAAACGGTTAGAAACCGACTCCATGAGGATGGTATGAGGGCCCCACGTCCACAGATGGGGGTTGTGCTCACAGCCCAACACCGTGCAGGATGCTTGGAATTTGCCAGAGAACACCAGGATTGGCAAATTCGCCACTGGCCCCCTGTGCTCTTCACAGATGAAAGCAGGTTCACACTGAGCACATGTGACAGACGTGACAGAGTCTGGAGACGCCGTGGAGAGCGATCTGCTGCCTGCAACATCCTTCAGCATGACTGGTTTGGCAGTGGATCAGTTGCACAGCCCTCCATGTGCTCGCCAGAGGTAGCCTGACTGCCATTAGGTACAGAGATGAGATCCTCAGACCCCTTGTGAGACCATATGCTGGTGCCGTTGGCCCTGGGTTCCTCCTAATTCAGGACAATGCTAGACCTCATGTGGCTGGAGTGTGTCAGCAGTTCCTGCAAGATGAAGGCATTGAAGCTATGGACTGGCCCGCCCGTTCCCCAGACCTGAATCCAATTGAGCACATCTGGGACATCATGTCTCGCTCCATCCACCAACGCCACGTTGCACCACAGACTGTCCAGGAGTTGTTTTAGTCCAGGTCTGGGAGGAGATCCCTCAGGAGACCATCCGCCACCTCATCAAGAGCATGCCCAGGCATTGTAGGGAGGTCATACAGGCACGTGGAGGCCACAAACAATACTGAGCATCATTTTGACTTGTTTTAAGGACATTACATCAAAGTTGGATCAGCCTGTAGTGTGTTTTTCCACTTTAATTTTGTGTGTGACTCCAAATCCAGGCCTCCATTGGTTAATAAATTTGATTTCCATTGATTATTTTTGTGTGATTTTGTTGTCAGCACATTCAACTTTGTACAGAACAAAGTATTCAATGAGAATATTTCATTCATTCAGATCTAGGATGTGTTATTTGAGTGTTCCCTTTATTTTTTTGAGCAGTGTATATATATATATATGCACTGATTTATGCAGTGTGTAACTCCCATTCACTCCTATGTTACCTTAATCAACTCGTTACATGTAAGTCTCAGTGAGAGTTTGCCAGGCTATAAAGCAGCCTTCCCACAGTGGGATTACAACCAAGCCTCCCAAAGTCCATTTCCTCTGACATAAATTCAAAAAGGTTCCTTTCTTGGAAGGTTCTATTCACAGATTTACCTAAAACGTACCACAGATGTTATATGACTAAAATACATTTCATTTGCACTGTTCTGATATCTGTTTTTTGACTTTCTGATTAAACATAAATTTGCCATATTCAACCCAGTATCTTTTCCCTGATCATATTCTTTGATTAATATATTTTATGCATTTAGGTTTAGAGGCTTGTCCAGTCCAAAACACATTGTAAAACACTGTACTTGTGGTTTGCACTAATTTGCCAGACCTTTCAAGCAACTGCTACAACCAGTTCTATTATAAATACCCCACCTATGGGGGTTAGTTATCTAGTTATCACATTGTTTACACTTACTCAGCCTTTAACTGTTTGAAAACAATAATGGTGATAAAGTTTATGTTTTTGCTTGTATAAAATATATTATTACATCTCTTGCTCAGATACTTTTCAAATTATTGAGCAAAAAAATGCAGACGTTTGTATACACGTGTGTGTGTGTGTGTGTGTGTGTGTGTGTGTGTGTGTGTGTATGCATGTTTATATTATTTTAAAAATCTTTAGATTTGCCTTGTAAATAAATTTCATTCACATTTAATCAGACTTTGAATCAAAGATCAAAATGTCTTTGGCAGCATGAAAAATGCATATTAAGTTAGATGTATCCATACTTTAGTCTGGTAAACTAAATGTCCACTTTCTGACCAGTGCCAGACTGAATTTGTGAAGCAGGGAGATTTTTAAATTATTTATTCATTCATTCATTTATTTATTTATTTATAACCAAGCCCTGCTGTCTGGAGGCATATGAGCGTGAAGGACCTTTAAGAAAATTGCATTTCATAGGCTTTGGCCAGTGCTAAGTGACGGGTTTGGAGAGAAATGTAGAGAGAATAATTACTGGCTGAGCTCTCTGCTGCAGTGCCCCTGTCCACTTGTATACTTCAAGGAGTGTGCCGTCCCTCCTTCTGGACATTGTCAGATCAGAACTGGTCATGCCCTCGGTCATAGACACATTTAATCAACAGTATAGCCTACATGAGCACGGAGCACAGAGGAATTCTTTATGACAGACTGACAAATTTTATTCTCTGTGGGTTGGATTTCCACTCAGCCTGCTCTGGACTGAAGACTGTCAGAAGACTATCAGTTGAGAATTGCAATTGACAGCATAATTTAGCCCAGACCTAGTCTCTTCTCCTTCATCTTCTTTTTTTTATGTCTCGTAAAACTACCCATTACTGTCTTTAATGATAGCGTTCTCTTCTCTACCTCACCCTGTGTCCAAAGGGCCGTCTGAAACTCAAGCTTATCAAAATCACAGAGTGTCCAGCCTCAATTCATTTGTAAGATAAAGATCTCATGGCTCTTAAATATGCAACATCTGTAATTATCTTGATCATAATTAAGTGTCACACTCTCATATTTAATTTAACACTGCAGGGGATAAGCTCCATAATCCTTTTTGGTCTGATAACAACTTGTGCGCAACTCCAGAGCAGTAACTATTAATCTTCAATTGATTAGACATGAATGCCTGTGACTGCTGAACTGCTGTCTGGACCAACTAAACTCCCTATTAATAGCTTGATTTCAGAAGAAATGTTGGACGAGCAGGTGTACACAAACTTTTTCCCGACGTACTGTGTAGCAGATACAGGTGCAAATCGGACATATTTGTGTAGTGCAGTTTATGTGTGAGGGAAAACACAAAATTGTGCAAAAATAGATGGAGAGACTACACAAGGGGCTGATTACATATTTCGCTCAATTTGCTAAGTTTTGAGTAACTCGTGGCAGCCAGTTCGCATCAGTTTCTCTCTGCTTTTTAAAAACGGGTGTTCATTTCCTTCAGTGTTTAATATCAGAATAACAGTTTATCATCTCAGAATCAGCTGTACTTATGTGAGAAGACGCAGAGTATGCCATGGTGCTGCTTCTCACTATAATCTTATTCTTAACATAAATACTCAGGATAATTGTACTATATCATTATCTTCCCTACAATGTCTTATGTGTAGTCATGCTTATATCTAAAATAGCATTCAAAAATTACTTGTTATATTAAAAGGGAATTCCAACATTTTTTCAAAATTTCTGCATAATGAAATGTTTAAGATGTAAACTTCAAATGTTGATCATTCAGAGTCATTTAATGTTCTGTTTTAGAAAAACTTAGCAAGTCACAGATTTTCACAGGTGGTGATAGGAACCAGACGTCTGAAACATTAATGCCTCTGAAAGCTCCCTTACAGACAGTTATTGCATGAAATTGTTAAGAATTTGTTGACAGATGCCTAAAACCTTGTATTACAATATTCTTTAAGTATGCATTCATGGGGGAGAGGTACATGCAGGATGTTGTAAGGTAACATAGTTACCAAAGAAAATGTTTTTTCTATGTTTGTTTTATTTCACCATTATCAACATTAACATTAAAATATACTATTTTGTGTTATTTTGGAAAGCAAATAAAATTGTGGAATTTTGGAATTATGGAATAATCTACAGCTCTGTTCACCAATCTGGACACATTTAGCATTCATTTTTTACAGCTTCATACAATGCAGTAAATCTACGTAGAGCAGCTGTTGAGCAGCATTATGAGAGAATCGTTTTATACATTTATCTGCTATTTCTATTTTTATTAAAAACAGTGACCCCAAATTTTGTAAAGTGTGATTCCAACCTTGAATGCTAGTGTATAACAAAGGCCAGACCACTTTAGTATTATGAATATAATGTTTCAACAGCCTCTTTGAAAAGCATTTCATTTCCTAGAAGACCATTCTAAAGGAAGAAAAGGCATTTTATTTTGTTATATGTAATACAATTCAATCATAATTCAATAGGAGATTTGTTTATGAACTTTGTTAGCATTCATATATTTTAGTAAATTATATGAAACATTAGCATATAGCAAAGAAATGGATGTGAGTTCTCAAATAATGCACAAATCCAAGGTAAGATATCCCAGGTTCTAGCTTCATTCTGTCTAGTGTGGTATTCCATTCATATCATTGCCATGCAGCACACTGCTGTAAATAATGCAGACATGCTAACTGAACATTCATAATACTCCAACAAACAGCACAAACAGCTGAAGCTAACGCTCGAAAGAGAAGTCAGGTCTCTATTTTTAACGCATGATGTGTAGATACACCTAACAGCGTCCAGTTCACTGCTTTCGCCCACAGTGTGTATGCAGAATGCACCGGTCTGCGGAATGAGCCTGTGCCAGTGAAATCCTCCTCCATTATCTGATAGCTCTCTCGCTGCTCTGCCTTTACAAAGGTTTATGGCACGACCACCAGTGCCGGAAAATAGGGCATGCACCAGGCTCTCTGGGGCCCATCTACACAGAGAGAGGGTGTGTTTAAACATTTATGTGAAAGGAAGACATGCTAGCCTCATGCTAACCCACTCTCTAGGACTCATTTCAGGGTAGTGTTACCCTTTAATAGAATAAAACACCAATAATGTGCACTAAATTGAAATGACCAATTGCCATGGTACCTCATCATTGAATTGCATCTAGCTGGGCACTTAGCTAACATTAGCAATGTAAAGTCAGCTATAATATGTCCAGTTATATTTATTATGACATTTTGAAGTCCTTATCACAAATAGCCTAAGGCAAATATCATTGTGTAAAAGTATAGTCACTGAAGAATAAAGACATCTAAACCACATTTGACATTTTAACCATTTAAAACTGTTGCAGCCTCTGATAGCTGCACCCCTCCTGCCTGCGGTTCAACACTTCATTTCTCAATGATTCTAGCACAGCACCCAGGTACTAACCGTATTGTTTTATACTTATTCAAAGAACAAGAGACTGGTCTGACTTAGTTTAACATAAGCCTTGATTAACTCTTCAAACGGCCCTATATTCACTTTGCTTATTGTATTTAAACTTTGCATTTTTGTTGCAAAATGTAAAACTGTAAGACATTTGTCCAATCAGGATTTCCCCCCCTGATACCTAAATAGATGCAGACAGCTCTCCCATTAGTTAGGTCTTCTGGAGCCTTACACATCAGCTTAGCCACCAACATAATGACGAAGTGACCGTAGAATAAACAAACATGTTTTGGTTTAAAATGGGTAGGACCAGTTTAGGCCTGCAGTCCTAGAAGTCGTTGTCTATGAGTATGAGTGGTAGCCTAACCAATAAGTTTCAGTCAGTTGTTAGAAATGGAAAACAGCAGCAGCTCTACACCAGGGCTCTTTATCAAGAAGTCTAAAAAACAGTAACATACAAGGTAAATATATACGTTAATATATCTGTTACCAGATTCAAATTATGTGGTTAACCTAGAATGGCCAAAAATGTTATCTTTATGCTAACATTCTATAAGAGATCTCATAAGGATGCTACCAGAAATTAGCATGTTTGTAAAATTTGGCCCAAACTGAAGGCCATATTGGTTCACCGCTGTTTAATGGTATGCTACATTTGTTTTCATTTGCCAGTGTGGACACATCACTTATACTAAAGCTTAACTTGAGACACAGCTTATATTTCTATTTCTACTCTGCTTTTCTCAGTCTTTTTAATTTGTGAATTAAAATGAAATGGGCAGCATTACTGTTAAGAAACCCAACACACACACACACACACATTTTTTAAGCCACTTATCCTGTTGAGTCACAGCGAGAGCTGGAGCCAACCCCAGCAGTCATTGTGAGGAAGGCAGGATACACCCTGGACAGGCCAAGTAACCCAATAATGGATAAAAAAAAATGTATCATGCATCAGCAAATATTTTGGTGTTTCTTGGAATTCTAGTTTCATTAACTACCCCCTTTACAACACATGATGGGATTGTCTTAGAATTTAACACTGATGGTTCAATGTTTAACGTTTAGCTCTAGGTCAACCTCCAGAGACCCACTACTCCACCTTTAATGTCTTATTAATTTTGGACTTGCATGCTCCAGTGCACTAGCACTTTTCATTTGTTCTCTTTTCCAGCACCTGACAGCTGCCAGACTGCCTTACATCATGAAGAAGAGGAAATCCCTGCACAACCACTCCACTCTCCCTGACTCCAAAAACAAGAGCAGAGAGAGAGAGAGAGAGAGAGAGAGAGAGAGAGAGAGAGAGAGAGAGAGAGAGAGAGAGAGAGAGAGAGAGAGAGAGAGAGAGAGAGAGAGAGAGAGAGAGAAAGAGAGAGAGAGAGAAAATGACATACCTGTTCAAGTGAAATATGGGCAACCAAAAGGGAACAATATCCAATCTGAAAATTGTGTGAATAACAAAGAAGACACAAAAAATTGCTACTATTCTTCGCCTTTCTCACTTAATTGTGAGAAATGGGGCTTGGAGCGAGCTGTAAAAGCTGAGAAATTGGTGCACGCCAGCTGTTGAGATGATATGTTGATAAAAAATGGCACACTAAAAACTTCAGACTGCACTCAGTCAAAACAAGAGGGGTTTTCTTAAAGCATATGTCAGAAATGTTCATATCTAAATCAAGTCAGCTCCTCATTGGAATGTAACGCTACTGCACACAATCTTGAAGAACAGGACTGTGTTCTCATTGTGAGATAAGCCAAAATGACAACATCTAACCTTTTAATTTAGCACACTCAGAACCCTGTATGACACAAGAACTACAGAAGATTTGTTTGTTTTTAATACATCATTTAAGTTCCAAGCAAATCATCAAGGTACCTTTAATTATCAGCCATCCACAGAAAAAAACTTGCTAACTTATTCTGCTATTAGCATAATACACATCACACATCTGTTTTTGCTGAATGTGACAGATTCACAGCCCTGCACTGCACAACCTGTGGTGTTAAATTACCACCTGCAGTGTTAAACTGGTCACAAATGCACCCTGTAGGTGTTTACTTAACACAGGAGGTTGTACTGTGAGGTGAGTCATTGACACTATTAATAAACGCACCATAAAACCTGCTCGATCTGTAGAAACCAATGAAGTAAGATATGATAATATGAACTAGCTGCACAGAATGTTAGCATACTTTCTGCCAAGCTTCTGAATGAAGCCTTGGCCCAAAACCTCCAAGCACACCAATCTTGGAGAGATGGATCAAAATAGACTTCTGAGGTTGTGCATCATTTTGTAGTCAGTGATAAGCCCAAGTAGCGAGACTAAGCTGTTTTTCTCTAAAATGGATACCTTTTTTTCCAAACTCACCCACTCTTTGGTAAAAAAAATGTTAAAAACTGATGTGTTATGTCCTGTATACCTGTTCCCTTGGATGAATCTGGGTCATCCGAATTATGAGGTCATGAGGTTAGTGGCAGACTGTGACTATTAGAGCTAGAACTTCAGCCATAAAAGCCAAAGATTTGCAAAAGCACCTTTATGACGATGTTAATTTCTTCTTCTGCCCCTGTGAGATATCTAACAATACCTTAGATTCACAGTCAGTGCCTCATCTAGGACTTCTGGAAGGCCTACAGAGCATGTAGAACTACTCATTACAGGACCCGTAATTCCAGTAACCTCATCTATCCCCCACGTTCGTCAGACTCTCAGACCAGGGTTGCAAGTGCGCTCTGGAATTGCCAATCAGCTGTGCAGAAGACAGACTTCATTTCAGCCCTCGCATCCTTCCATTCACTGCACTTCCTGGTGCTGACAGAGACCTGGATCACTCCCATGAACTCAGCAACTCCAACAGCCCTGTCCTCTGCCTTTCACTTCTCCCATTCTCCACGGCAGTCTGACAGGGGTGGTGGCACAGGTTTGCTCTTGTCTTGAAAATGGCGTTTTACTCCACTTGCTTTTTCTCATCTTTCAATTTCCTCCTTTGAGTACCATGCTGTCACTGTATCTTTCCCCACTAAACTTCACATCATTGTTCTTTATCATCCTCCCTCTCCTCTAGGCTACTTCATTGATGAGTTAGACACACTACTGAGTCTTTTCTCCATCGACGAAACCCCACACAACGACTTCAACCTGCCATCAGACAAGCAGCAGTCATCCTGCCTGTTACCACTGCTATCATCCTTCAACCTCGTTCTCAACGAGACTCCTCCAATGCACAGAACAGGCAATGCTTTGGACCTGATATTCACCAGACCTATCTCTGCGCTGGATGTGACAGTAACTCCCGTGCATCGCTCTGATCACCATTTCCTATCTTTCTCACTCGGCCTCCCTGTTAATCCTGTCCATTACACCCCTTTGTACTCCTCTTCTTGGCACAACTTGCACTCCATTCCTTCCTCATCTTTCACCTCAACCATCCTGAACACCCTTCCCCATCCTGACTCATTTTCCTCTCTCTCACTGAACATGGCTACGGATGCTTTCCTTTCTTCACTCTCATCTGCAATTAACCTTCTGTGTCCTCTCTCCTCCAGGCCAGCAAGATCTTGCCCACCCTGCCCCCTGGCTGAGAGGTGTCCTGCGCAGCAACCGACAAGATCTAAGGAAGGCTGAGAGAAGGTGGAGGAAACTGAACAAATCCTGTAACCCAACCACCTGCCCACTGGATCCCATCCCATCGGCATTGTTTCAGTCTCTATCTGAGGACCTACTGCCCTTCATCACGTTTCTCATCAACAAATCCTTGGCATCAGGTGAAGTTCCATCAACTTTCAAGACTGCAAGAGTACTCCCCATCTTGAAGAAACCCATGCTTAACAGCTCTGATGTCAACAACCACAGACCGGTATCACTTCTTTCTTTCCTTTCAAAAATTCTTGAACGTGCAGTCTATAATCAACTTTCTTTCTTTCTCACACAGAACCAGCTCCAAGACCCCAACCAGTCTGGCTTCAAACCAGCACACTCTACTGAAACTGCCCTCATCGCAGTGACCGAGAACCTCCAATCTGCAATCCAAATTGTCATCTGTCATCCTTCTTGATCTCTCTGCAGCTTTTGACACAGTCAACCATACGATCCTTCTGGACATCCTCAACAACCTCGGAATCACTGGTTATGCGTGGAAATGGTTCAAGTCCTATCTGGAGGATTGCTTTTATCAGGTAACATGGAGAGAGTTCACATCCTCGCCATGCAGGCTCTCCACTGGTGTCCCCCTAGGCTCGGTCCTGGGTCCTCTTCTCTTTTCTCTTTACACTAGCTCTCTTGGTGATGTAATATCTTCTCATGGCTTCTCTTATCACTGTTATGCTGATGACTCTCAACTAATGTTTTCTCTCTCTCCCTCTGACACACAGATTTCCAGTTGCATCTCGGCATGCCTGTCTGACATCTCTACATGGATGGCAGCTCACCACCTGAAGCTCAATCCCAGCAACACTAAGCTAATATTCATCCCTGCAACTACAGGTCCTCATCATGATCTTGCCATCTTATTCGAGAACTCCCTGATTCCATCTGTAGAGGCAAGAAGTCGTGGTGTGACTCTGGATGGCCAGTTATCGTTTTCGACTCACATCGCGAACCTAACTCGGTCATGCAGGTATCTCCTGTACAACATCCGAAGTATCTGACCCTTCCTCAGCCGAGAGGCCACCCAGGTGCTAGTGCTGTCTCTTGTTATCTCAAGGCTTGACTACTGCAACTCACTCTTGGCTGGTCTTCCCATGCAGACCATCGAGCCTCTGCAACTCATCCAGAATGCGGCAGCACGACTCTTCAAGTACAGCTCGGCTTGACCCACCATCCTTCAAGGTGCACAGAAGACAAGCGTCGAGAATGTTTTCTGTACTGGCACCCAGGTGGTGGAATGAACTCCCATAACCAAGAGTCTCTTGCTGTCTTCAAACGTAGATTGAAGACTCATCTCTTTACACAGCACTTAAATGAGCACTGAATTATAAGCTGCACTTATTATTTTATTGTACTTCACTGTGTATTGTAGTTTATTGTATTGTTTGTTATTGTATTACATTGAATGGCACAGAGTTCTGCGTTCAACTCTGTTTCTTTTTCTCTTGGTGTCTGCAGTGACATCTTGTTTCTAGCAGTATCTGAGCTCAGGACTGTCTTTTTCTCTAAGCTGTTGGTAACTAGCAAAGATACTTTCTCTAGATTGACAAAGCACTTCTTGTAAGTCGCTCTGGATAAGAGTGTTTGCTAAATGCTGTAAATGTAAATGTAAATGATGTTGTTTCTCATCACATTGGTCCCACAAGCTCCTAACCAATGGGAGAGCTTGCTTTGCTGTAACATGATACCAAAAAAGTGAAAAAAGACCTGATTGGACAATTTTTCAATGAGTGTTTAAAGATAATCTTTTTTTCCCAACCAAAAATAAGCATAGTGTAAGAAAATTACTACAATAGGCGCAGTGTTTATATACAACTAGCATAATGATTCTATGAAATAAACATGAACAACAAACTATACACTACTTCTACACACTGACCAGCCACTTCATTAAGTACACCTCCTTGTTTCTACACTCCTACACTGTGTCCATTTTATCAGGTCCTCTTACCATATAGGTGGACTTTGTACTCCTACAATTACAGACGGTAGTCCATCTGTTTCTCTGCCCACTTTGTTAGCCCCTTAAACTCTGTTCTTCAATCGACAGGACTACCACAGAACAGGTATTTTTTGGGTTGTGGATCATTCTCAACACTGCGCTGACACTGATGTAGTGGTGGGTTAGTGTGTGTTGTGCTGGTATGAGTGGATCAGCTCAACTACAAAGCACCTACATGGTAAGTGGAGTTGATAACATGGACAATGAGTATAGATACAAGGAGGTGTATAATAGTAATATAATAATGCTAATTGTAGGATGTACTTGACTTCCACACTTGACAAAGCTGGTAGGTTTTCCAGTTATCTGGGGTCAATTAAATGTGTATTAAAGGAATGTTAGCTTGCGCATAGCACACAAGTGGAAATATTCCTCTTTCAACTGCTTAATGACCCCTGACACAGTTATAGTAAGGAAAAAAACATAATTAGGATGACACATATCAGCTTTGAAACTTGTTGCTTAACCACAGAATGTGATTGGGGTGTTTTTTTGGCTCACATGCTAATGGAGAACTACAAATGAACATACATCCTTAGAGGTCCATATGCCTTCACTCTCAATACTCCACATACTAACTGTCCTCAAACTGAGAGAAACCTCAGTTCATCCAGTTTATGGCTGTGAGCTTGAACTGTGACCTCCATCTGAAAGCACTCTTCAGTTATCCTACACACACATACACACACACACTGACTGCTGTCTCTGCTGCTGTATGCTTTCTGGGAAAACTTCACACAGGAGACTGCTGAGTGGAGCTGTGGGGAAAGCATGCTTTGAAACCTCTGTAAGGACCATGAATCTTTTCTAATCACACACTTCACAGAACCAACAAAACTTCATAAGCAGAGCAGCATAAAGACCAAGTCAGACCCAGAGCCGGCAGAGAACTCTAGGCCAAACGAGGCGTGAGGGACTTTACAAAAGACTGATAGACTTGATGAAAGAACGGCTGCAGCAGTACTGCTGTGCTACATAACCATTAAGCAGCCATTGCGTCTGACCCCTAAGGAGCTCTCAGAGATTCACAACTATCCAGAGGACATCTGAGACAACAGTAACAATATTGGAAATTTAATTATTCATTTAGATCATAACACAACAATTAAAAGGTGGCGGATTAATGACAGGGCTCACCTTTAAGTTTGGAATTAGTTTATTTCACTTTGCATAATTCAAACATTCCCCATGGAGAGCCTCTCAAAGCCGCTCATGGGAGGTGAAGGAAGAACATGGAAATGTAATTGAATTGTGAAAAGCCAAACCACTCAACCAATACAGCAGCTTCCTTCCTGAGCGCTGAGAGAAGCGTGACTTAGAAAGCTTTCTAGAGATTCTTATTTGATTTAGAGCCTCAAATGATTGGAAACCTCTCTATTTATAATTCTTTTGCTAAATCACTTTTAATGATCCAAACTAAGCGTAATTTCTTTCCTGCTCAAGTACATTTAATGATCCAACAGATGAATCACAGACACATGCACAAATGCAATGTTTATTCAAATAGAGCCAAACCTGCTGACACTACTGTACTATGAACAGCAATAAAGTGAATCCTGAGCTCAGCTCCGCATCATCATCCACACTATAAATGAGTCAGTGGGGTGTTTCCATTAAGCAGCAGAAGCAGATGCTGCCGTAAGAAGTATCTCTCTCTGTGTCTCTTCCTTGCTACCTTTCTCTCTGTCTCTCTTTATTTACTCTCTCTGTTTCTACTTCACACTTTATTTCAGTCTTTTCTCTTTTTTATGTCACTGCCAAAAAACACCAAGAATATTAGCCTGTAGGTGGAGGCTTGATATGCCTGTTGTTTAGAGCAGGAAGTGAGACTGCATCCCTGTCTCTCCACACATGGTGAGCAGTTAGGTCTCATTGTTTTGAACTACATGTGTCCCAATATCTGCAAGCAGTGTGTAGCATTAAGAAATGTCACTGTCGAAACATGTTTTCTGTAACTAAGTCTTCTGTGTTTTAATGAAAAGTATAATGATTTTATGTATGTACAACTGTTCAAAGTTGTGTTTGCTAGTCATGGACTGAGTAGCATTTTTGAGTTCTACCCAAAATTTGTTAAATTTGTGAAATATCCCTGCTGTCAGAATCAAAACCTTATATCTCCAACATAACAGCTTTACAGAGAAAGAAATATACTGATATATTAAATATAAGAAATATCTCCTCATTGTCCATTTTATCAGCTCCACTTACTATATAGGTGCACTTAGTAGTTCTACAATTACAGACTGTAGTCCATCTGTTTCTCTGATACTTTGTTAGCCAACCTGGTGGTCAGGATCCCCATGGACCTTCAGAGAGCAGGTACTATTTGGGTGATGGATCATTGTCAGCACTGCAGTAACACTGACGTGGTGGTGGTGTGTTAGTGTATGTTGTGCTGGTACGAGTCCATCAGTAGTACTGCTGGAGTTTTTAAACACTGTGTCCACTCACTGTTCACTCTATTAGACAATCCTACCTTGTCAGTCCACCTTGTATATGTATAGTCAGAGACGATAGCTCATCCGTTGCTTCACAGTTTGTGCTGGTCATCCTCTAGTCCTTCATCAGTGGTCACAGTGCCCAGCGCAACACACACTAACACACCACCACCACATCAGTGTCACTGCAGTGCTGAGAATGATCCGCCATCCAAATAGTACCTGCTCTGTACTATACTCTTCTTTCTACACATATATACACATATTTCTCTCTTTCATCAGTCTCTATTTCTCCTTCTGCCCTCTCTCTACCCCTCTCTCTATGTCTTTCTTTCTGTGTTTCTCTTTATTTCTCTGTTTCTCTTTCCTTCTTCTAACTACTTTTCTAGCTCTCTTCTTCATTCTCCATATCTATCACTCCTCTCTGTATTTCTTTTTTCTATCCTTCTCTCTCTCTCAAATGATCTCTCCCCCATTCTATCTATTTCTAACTTTACTCTTCCGGATCTCTCTCTATATAACTTATTCTTAATCTTTTTGTTTGTCTCTCTCTCTCTCTCTCTCTCTCTCTCTCTCTCTCTCTCTCTCTCTCTCTCCACAGTTCTCCTCTCAGGAGAGTGTGTCTGTACACTGTAGGAGAGTCATTTCTCCAGCAGTGGCGTCAGCGGCAGCTCAAGTACAGGTTTGATGAGCTGGATTATCAGTGAGGCATGAGGGACACGAGTGCATCAATATCCCTCTCTCTATTTCTCTCCTTCTGTACCCATTTACCTCTCTCTCTTTCCACCTCTCTCTTCCCCTCTGTCTGTCTCTCTTTTGCCTTCTCCTTCCCCGAGGCTGCTCTCACTCATTCGAGGAATAGATGTGACAGAGGTGCAAAAAGGGGCTTTTTCCACTGCTTTTTCAGTACAGGCATGACAAAGCCTGTATTACTGCAGCACAAAAAGCAAGCCAGGATAGTCCATCTGACTCACAGACCGTGATGCAGTCTGCCGGCAACATGACCTTCAGCTGTTCATTCCGCTCAGGCACACACTACCATCCCCACAGAGAAACGGATGCTTTTACCAACTCTAACAAAGACACCTGAAGGTCAGGCAAAAAGTTCATACCCACCATTTAAGCTAATAAAGGTCAGCGAGTCTGTTAGAAATGCTTATGAAAATTGGTATGACACAGCAATTGTATATAGCACAATTATGGCCTTTTAACCACTGATACCTCTGCTTATCCAGGGAAAATTAACGGACAAACAAACCAATTAGGCACATAATACCAACCCCTGTGGGGTTTTTGGCTTTCTGTAATTAGGCTTTATACCTGTTACTGTGTTTATACTGGAAGAAAAGCCAGAACACCAGCGCCAGCTCTACGGCGTGCTTGCGAGAACAAGCTTCTTGCCACTTCACATTTGAATGTTCAGTGTTTTCCTAAAATCCAGTGTGCTGAAAGTCTGATTTGATCAATAGTTCATACCTACTCAATTTGTCATTTTTCAATTTTATGCATCAGCAGCTTTGCCATGTTATGTAAGGTGGCAAACAAAGAATGACGTCATTATATTTGATCGATGAAAGGGCTCACTACCAGCTTCACCTCCCTTCTTCTGAGAGAACAAGGCTGTTTAAAGATGTGTCTTTATCTAACACAATTATGTAGACAATATTTTAGGGTCAGCATAGAAGAAAACATGGAAAACATGGTGTATGTGAGTAAATGCTCTATTATTTTGGACAGGCAATCCAGTAGGCTGCAGAAAAAAAGACCAGGTCCAGTACTCTCCCAACCCAAAACACAGGGAGGGGTAACACAGGAGGACACAACATACCACCAATTACACTTCAGTGCCCACCCTCCTGAAATACAATTACTCTAACACTCTAACAACAACAACTTCTGCATCAACAGCAACAATAATTGTCCCCGGAAGCATGGCACCCCCTAGAGAGCCACATTGCGTGGCCACACCCCTAAGCTTTTCATAGCAGCACAGCCCGTGGCAGATGCCTCAATATAGA
This sequence comes from Pygocentrus nattereri, assembly GCF_015220715.1. Taxonomy (NCBI): domain Eukaryota; kingdom Metazoa; phylum Chordata; class Actinopteri; order Characiformes; family Serrasalmidae; genus Pygocentrus; species Pygocentrus nattereri. The sequence continues at coordinate 19,269,129 of NC_051221.1, read as the reverse complement.
TATAGTATAATGCTGTATTTCTCAGTCAGTGTACCTGTGAATAGGCTTAAAACGAATTCAGACTGTGTAATCCTAAATAAAGAAAGGAACAGAACTGTGTAAAAGTCACAAACCACCCTTCAGTTATATAATATGATGTTTTTGCAGTATTTAGTGTGTCCACGCCTTTCCCTTTAATACAGCTCCCGCTGCATTTGAGAGACTCAATATTTTTCCACACCTCCAAAGTTCAGTCTTAGAAATTGGTTGCATTTTCTGCTTCAAGTGTTCAAAGTAATTCCAAACACATTTAATAATGTTGAGGTCTGGACTATGTGTTTGTCAGTCCATTGTTCTGAAAACACCAGCAGCTGCTTTGTTGAATTTATAGTTTTCTTTTGATTTTTTTTTCAATAAGGGCTTCTTGACAGCTATACTTCCTTTCAGACTCATAGGCTCAATCCCATATTATCCCTTGCCCCTATTACTTAGCCCTTAGCCGTCCGTTTTGCCCATCTACGCATAGGGTTAAGGTGTCCCAATTTTTGTTGAGATAGGTTGGTTGGGTGAAGTGTTAGGTCTACATGGCCCTCCAAACAGAGGTTTTTCAGAGGCACACTCCAAACTGAATGTTATGAGAAAAGAAAAGAAAAACCTGTAAAATAGCAGTGCAAGCGACCAAAGAAACTTTGGCAATAGGACATGAGAGGGAGTGTGTTATCGCAAAACATCACGGCTATGTTTTGGTCGCAGACACATTAGGCATTGCTTTAATACAACAGTTAAATAAATAAAGTAAATAATAAATAGTGCCATGAACGTGTCATTTCATATGTTTTAATGTCAGCAATTTGTCCTGGCAAACTAAATTCCACTCACTCACCGCACAGCCAGCTGTTCATTCTCCAGCTCCTTATACAGACTAACTGACATTTTCAGAATTTAGTGTAGCCTCAGTTTCAGAGTCTGACCAAATCGGCTCTTGGTCAAATGTGATCTTAAAAAGTGTCCATTTTCTGTTTGTGCACAAAGTAAGAAGTAAAACCATTTGAATGGCTTGAGCATCTCCTACAGCTGTCAATGTCATTGCTCAGTCTTTGTGAAAACGTGATGTTATGGTGTGTCACGACTGGCCCCTCCCAGTCCTGTCCATGTTCTTGTGTTGTGTTTACTTCCCCGTCCTGTCCATGTGCTTTGGTTTTCAGTCCTGTCCTCTTGTTTCATGACTCTACCCCTGATTGTGTCCGCCTGTCTTTCCACCTGTCCCCGGTGTACCCTCATGTATTTAAGCCCTGTGTTTTCCCTTGTCTGGTTGCAGGTCTTTGTTTGATGTATGTTTGTTGGATGTTTTGTTATTCCGACCTCTGTCTTATACTTCTGTGTTTATTTTGTCATGTCTGTCCTGCGATCTCTCCGTGTTGGTTGTATGAACCTGGACTGTCATGATCACGACCCTGGATTGGCCCTCAATAAAAATCGCTTATCTCAGCACGTGCGTCCACCTCCTCACTCCGTGTTACATTGTGAAATATCAACATGATTCTCAATCAATCAACTTGCGTGGCCAGAACTATATGTTTGAATAAATGTTAGTAATTCCTCTGTTTAAAAATTATGATAACCCTTGTATCTTAGTTTAATGTTGTGGTCCTTTTCTTCATAACAAGCATAAAAATCACTAGTAGCATGCTGACATCTCAGTAGCTAGCTAAATTTCCCATGCCATTTGAAATGCATCGGTTAAATTCGGGCACCTTTAGCGTCAGAAATGCTGTAGCATTTAAGGTGGAACAGGGAAATTTCAACAAGAAGCTGGTGAACAGCTGACTTCAACTACATATAATTGAAGAATTAGGGGTGGGTGATGGTAAATAATTGTCATATCCCCCATCCTTGAAAGCACATGATTCCCTAAGTTTAACTAGCCATGAGGTTGCTGAACATTACCCTCCTCTGCTGTCACTGCAGGCTTGCAGGGTCACCTACAGAGCACCGCTAGTAGCTGTTAATAAAGTAATGTTCTTTTTCATTTTAGGGTCCCATTACGTAGAGGGATGTAGGGGAAGATTCCAACCACTAAGCCCAGTAATTCAGTTCCTAGGGGCAAGGTGACACTCGAAAACAAGGGGTAGGGGTAAAAATAAGAAATGGGATTGGGCCATAGTATTGAGTTGTCTTCTCACAGTGGAAGGATGAACAGAAACACCAGTGGATGCTTGATTTTCTCCCTTCTTTCAAAGATGAAAGTAATGTTTAAGTACTGTTTATCTGATAGTGACATTTTTGGTGCTCTACCAGGCCTTGCATGCTTATTAGGAGAAATCTTGTGATAATTTTTCTCTTCTTTTGGAAACTCTGGTTTTCCCCATTATTTTCTTTTTTCTTTTTTTTTGACTATCCATTTCCTTATGCAAGTGGATTATTTTATATCCAATCTTCTTAGAAATATCTCCTGAAAAAATAAATATCTTGTAATGCCTGTTTTGATCAGAAGTTAAAATAAATGGAGGTTGGTCTATATTTTGAACAGAATTGCACCAAATAAAAATCCTATAAATCTAACAAAAGTGTAAGGTTCAGTGTCAGTTCTAACATTAGGCAAATGAGAGCATAATCTAAACAAAATTCAGTCATATCCAATCAGAATAACTGTATAACCAACGTGGAAAAATATGCTTTTTGACTTGCATTTCAAATTGCCCTTTCTAAGAAAAAAAATCTAGGACTGTGTCTGAGGGGAATAGAGGATAGGCACGTCCATCTGTCCACTGACTTTGCTGATGTAGATTGAAAAAACACAGTTGGCCACAAGCCTAAGTTGAATATCTACAAGAACTACTAACCCAAATGCTGGCAGAAGGTAAAGTTGCACTATTGGTGGTGTGTGCTTTCATTTCGAGGCTTGGCATTTAATAATGATGTTCAAATGGCTTTTTTGTCATAGCTAGGGTTGGAGGAGGTCCTTAGTGTTTTGTATCAAACTCTGCTAAGACCACAGGTGATTTTTCCATTAACACGAGTCAGAATATCAATAAAAACCGAAGCCCAGTGCCAGGCCTCGCAGCCTGCCAGGCTCCCAGTGAGAATGGAGTATTAAATGAGGAAATGCTTTTGCAAACAATGCTGTAATAGGTTTCAGATCAATAGTCCAGCAGGAGCCAGCATGAGCATTGAGTAGCACTGTTTCATTTGAGACCACAGAATGTTCAAAATGAGCTTTGTTCATGCAGCTTGTGGACCAACAGGAAATGCCCCATTTTCTCTCTCTCTTTGTCCAGAGGTTGACTGGCTACTCTATTGCTGCGCCAGGTCATTCACCCCTTTACCATTAAACCTAAAACTAGCAAGAGAGCTGGCTGAGGCAGAGAGCAGGCTGAGGCACAGAGAAATACGTGATGAAGAAACTGGTTTTCCACCTCCCTGTCTGTGCTCCTGGCAGCAAGTACTAGGCAAGAGCGTCAAAGAACAGTCAAAGTATGTGTTGTCATATTGTAGTCCACTATTGGTATTCATACAAGCTCAGGGTCTGAGTCAGTTTTGTCTGTAGAAAAAAAATAAACATAAAAACCATCGCTATTAGAGCTAGGCCTTTAGTTTGGCTCATAAATATCAGAACTCCTTCAAAATCAAGGGAAAACAATAGTACACTAGCACTAAACTAACAATGATTTATATGCATCATCAACAATGATTTACACAATTACAAGCTTCTAATACACATTAACACATAATTAATGTTGTATGTTGCAGTTTTACAGCCCTGGCACAGAACTGCCACCTGTTTTCCATTTCTAACTGACTGAAATGCATTGTTCAGGTAACCCATTGAACTTGGACTCAGTGATGTATCTAGAACTTCCAGAAGGCCTAGAGTGACATTTTTTTCACAAACCATAATTTTTTACTCCACCACAATTGGTTGTTTCCACTTAAACAGTTCAGCTGCTGAAGTCCCTACCAATGGGACAGCTTGCATGGTTGCATCTGATACCATCAGAAAAAAATCCTGATTGGATCATTTTCTGTGAGCATTTTAAGAAATTAAGCCTTTTATTTCCAAATGAAACAACAATGAAATTACTACAATATTTAGAGAGTTTAAACACAAGACGTATGACTATATTAAATAACGAATAAAAAATGCAAAACATATTTTTTTATTTCACTGAAATCAGGCTTTCAGTGTTCCCAACTAAAAATCATTCCATACCATGCTCTACTACTCAATTTCAAATGATTGTTTTCACCTACATACATTCCCATTTCAACTATAAGATTTTTAAGTACTTGAAAGGTAATACTACTTCATATTCTACATGCTCTCTAATACTTCTGTGCATTTAAGTGGCATCATAACAAGGGCATAGCTTTAAACACTGGAGGTGTTTAACAGGATCTTTAACTTTTGGAAATATGCAAAAATATAACAATCTCCCAACAAGAATTCCAACCTAAATATGCAACAGTCTTATCTTAAAGTCTTAATGGTTGGTCTAACATGGTTAGAGAACCTGCTTCTCATATAGTAGGGCACATTAACACTCACATTGTATTGTTATATTTCACTCTACATTAAATAAGTCCAACCATGAGCCGTTCCTATTTTTTGGGTTTGATAGTGACAAGTTGTAGGTATTAATTCTTTGATGTATAAGTTACAAAAAAGAATATAGGCATAAAAGCTCATACATTTTCACTGTATCTAAATATCACATGTAATAAAACCATTATTAAACTCTCCATGTATGTGAATATAGTGTAATGAAAATGAAACAAGGGTACGAAACACAATCAATGTGTCACGGTTGGCCCCTCCCAGTCCTGTCCATGTGTTCTTGTTTTGGTTTTGTAACTCCGCCCCTGATTGTTTTCACCTGTCGCTCGTTGCCCCTGTGTATTTAAGCCCTGTGTTTGCCCTTTGTTGTCGCTGGTCGTTGTGTTCTCGTTGTGTTGGTGTTTGCCGTATCCACCCGTTTTGTCATGTCAGAAACTCGATCTGTTCGTGTTGGCTATTTGACCCTGGACCGTTGTGACCCTGATTCTGGATTTGCCCTCAATAAAAGTCGCTTACCTCCGCACTTGCGTCCGCTACCTCGCTCCTCGTTACACAATGTAAAAGACAATGTATTTCTAAGCATCCCTGGCCCATGTCTTGCCTCATTCCCTGCCCATAAGATAGTCAGGGAGGTTGAGAGAATTAGTGAATAACACTGAGCACATTTTGGAGCAGCATATACTGCCTGCAAAATTATACACCTGAAGAAAATTATACACCTTGAAAACAGAAGAATTGCAAAAAGTTGTGCTTTCAAAGCTGGATCAGTTTGTGTCTTCAGTCCTCAACCGATTTAGTTTAGAAGTTCATACATTAAAACAACAAATGCTGTATTTTTTGTTTTTTCAAGTCAATACACGTCAAATAGAATGTATTAATCACTGCTTTGTGTTTTTTTAAGCATTTCACATACAGTCCCCTCTTTTTATGTACCATAAGTGAGGTTGTAAAATGCAGATTTAGTGTATATGTAGTATTTTTGCATTTTTAATAATCTTGTACAAAAAAAGGAATTTTAGGTGGGAGGTGAATATTAGACAAAACATATGGGCTCTAGAAAATGTTTGGACCTTTGTAAAGTATGGTAGGGATAAATTATAAGGTAGTGACTGTTATGGCAGGTAGCCTGTGTCTCTTTGTCTATGTGTATTTATATGCTCACTTGGCAAGTTTGTGGGTGCAGTCTTCCTCCCAGCAAGCTGCCACACGCTCCCAGAGTCAAGAAGAGATGGCACAAGGTGGGGGGTCGTTTCACACCATGGCACCCGTGTTCTCGGGCCTGAAGTTTTGTGAGAATGTCCCCAGGGAGCTGCCACTGCAGCCACTATGACTCAGTCCTTGTCATAACCCATCCAGGCAGCCTTAACAAGCCATCCACTCGACCCCAACAAACATCAACACAAACTGAGAACATGCTCATTTAGTCTTCGATTATGTCAGTGAGGTTTTATAAAGTTAGAATGATGCTCAAAGGCAGACAGCTGTTAGTTAATGACAGCACAAAAACATCAACAGAGTGCTTCTCTTGAGCTGATATTGAGGCTTTGTGTGCAGTAGAGCGACTCAGGCTTCAGAGCTGTGCTGGTGACTGCAAGCTGAAGCTGCTACAGAAGTGTCTGCACTTCTGTGACATCCAGGGCTGATTCTTCAGGGCTAGCGGATAGATAACACATCTGTCTGCATCTTGAAGAGATGAAAAGGAGCCAAGAGGTTCCTGTTCTAAAGAAAGACTATGATCCATCAGTATCAAGTGGCACAGAGAAAGAACTCTGGTTTGGTAAGTTTTTCCCTGACGATATATTCATATAACTAAGGATATGGGAAGCAAACAGCTGAGCCTAGATCAGTGTAGAACTAATGGCTTTTCCATCAGGCAGTGCAGCGTGGTATGTTACAGTTACAATCACACATTTTGTCGTCATTTTCACTGAACTGTACCATACCTGAGTAACAGTGCTGAATTTGGTTACCTTTCTTGCTGGAATACCAAGTGGAACACGAGTGGAGCTGGTACAGGTGCAAACCAGTGATTAGTCAAAAGCAATCATCACAGAATTGTCATGAGAGTCAATGGAGTAAGATGACCAGCATTTTAAATTCACCACTAACCAGTCAGAATTGCTGTCTGTGACTGTGCACATGCGACCAAATCCAGAGTAGGAGGTAAATCAGAGCTTAAAGCTTCTCCATTGTTGCTACTGTTGTTTATGTTTACTGTTAATGCTACATTCACATGAGAAATCATGTGAGAACACAAGCTAAAGAGAACTCACCATCGTTATGGTTATGTTATGCAATGGGCAAACAGAGTACAGATAGTTCTGGGTGCAGAATTGCACTGTGCTGCATTGTACTGCCTGGTTGAAAAATGCCATATGAGAACTCTGACCCTTTGTCTCTCTAAGATAATGAGTTCGGAAAGACAAACTCTCTTTGGAAAGTAACTTGTCCACCAAGCCTGAAGTCAAATGAAGCAATATTCATGCAGCTTGGTCTGCAAATTATCCTCTAACTTTATTATTACACAATGTAATCTGAATTCAGATTAACCACAGTGACAACTCACCCAGTGAATTCACCCAAATTTCCTCTTAAATTACAGAAACATGACACTGCATATCTTCAATGCTGACAAGCTACTAGTGCTCTGACACATTCCGTACCACATAGAGATGCTTATCTTACCTTGTAAAACTCGTATTCTCGCAAAACTAAAAAATGTAGAAAGTAGAGAGGAAAAATGTTAAAAGTTTAACAATATGCAATTATTGACACATTATTTCCATGCTAAGAATGTTTGAGAGTGTTATGATTATGCTAATTAGGTAATATATATTCACTAGGATGTCCACTCTTTTCTGAGTAAGATACAGTCAGTTCCTCCCAGATCAATTCAATTCATCAAGTCAGTAATCTGTTCTACCAAACCTCTAAATCTGGGAAAATGATGGTAATGTGATTCATATATAGCCATTCAAACCACAGTGACATAGGACAGTTGTATACCAGCAGCTCAACATTGGAAAATAAAACACAAGAGATCTAGCTTGTGTCTGGCTTGACTGCATATAAGGCTAATGCTTAAAAAAGGTTGCAGCATGAAACTATATGTTTCTGAGCACTTTCATTACTATTTTTTTTACCCAGGTTTCCCCATTTATTCTGTGTAGTAACTTGTTTGCAGCAAAACCCAAATAGCTTTAATAAGCACATCATTTTCCCTGAGAGATTTCCTTATTATGGGAAACACTTTCACACATTCCTAATTATAAAGCTGTTGTCCTTACATGCCTCATACCCCTGGCAAAGGACACACAGAGAAGGAGGGTGATGTTGGTGCACATTTTCACATATCCTGGCTGATGTTGCTAGTACCTTACACTTCAGTTGTAAAGCAGACTAGGGCAGATGATGCTAAATGGCTTCTTCCTTTAGATTTACATGGGGCTGCCAGGCAGCATTGATGAAAGATGGTAGGAGGCCAGAAAGGCCAGTTGCACCTTTTATACAAGTTCCTCAGCATCACTCATAGCCCTCAAGCGCTCCAATTTATCTCATTCTTACTCTGCACTACAGGGGTTTTGGAACAAAGCCGACTAGTTGAAAACGGGCAACCAGTGGCTCTAACATTCTTGAAGTGATACTGTAATTAGAGGTGAATGTCTGTGTGACCTGAGGCATGTTCTATGACTGCATGAATTACATGCTTTATTTATTTGTGGGCTGTCTGTGGCATTGAAAAGGGAGAATGTAAGGGCTTTGTTCACTGTGACCCCTGCACCTGTAACTCCAAAGAGAATTGCTGAGGAGAAAGAACTGGCACATTTCCTCTAGGTTTCAAACAGAACATCTGTTCTCACAAACAAGTCTGTGAGACCATTGCAATCAAGGCTGTTCAAAATATGGCATCTTCTCTGAAAATATGAACCTTTAGCCTGGAGTCTAGCCTTTGTACTGCAATGATGTGCAATATTTGTTAAGCTAGTATGAATTCGATCTTCCACTTTGAGTTTTAGCATTCCGTTGATAATGGGAATAATTTTTGCATGCATCTGGAGAAGAGCCAGTGAACCGGTGATGTCATCTTGTGGTAAATTAGTAGGCTGAGCTTTGCCTTGTCCGTAAGAGTTTTGTATGGACCACATGGACTGCCAAATGTTGTTCAAGTGAGGTTAGGTAAGTGGTTGAGTTCAAATAAACTAGAGAACAAGTTCACCAGGACAAGGTGTTCTTTTTCCTGCCACTCCAATATGTTAGCTTCCCTGAGAGATCAAGGGAGATCTGGAATGTCATGGGGATGCAGGGGTTCTTTCATCTGATGTGTCTGAGAGCTCTGCAGAATGCACAATGTAAAACTGCTCTTTTAGTGTCACAAAATATGAGAGGGCCAGAACAGAACATTGTTCTTCTAGCCCTGCGTTCCATAACCTCCAGGATACTCTTGATGGTAATTCCTGGAGGTAATATGGCCATTATGACCATAGATACAATGATAACATTTTTGATAAGCAAAGACAAACTCCAGGAGCTCCTTTTCAATTTCTAACTCACTGTGAAAGCTGCAGTTGGCAGACAGACAGGGCCCAGCCCATCATGTGACATGTCGTGTGACAACTGGCTTGTAGACAGTGAAGCGCTGAAGCTTCGGTGGGCTTATCACAGGCTTATTCAATTGCAGATGTGCTGTTCCTGCCCAGTGTGCTCTGCATACTTTGGGAAAAGTTAACCCTCAGACAGATAGTTCTAGTTTGGGAGGGACTTGGGCAGATAGTTTGTCATGCCCAGAAACAGCTGCAAGGACTAGACCTTCTAAAATGGCAGCATGAAGCATGTTGCCTCAGTCTTGGCAGGCTCTTACCTAACACACTTACATGGCCCATGAAGGAACCTTGAGAAAAAGCATTTAGCAGGATTAAGCTTGATGGTCCATGTAGGACCTTCAGAGCTTAAAAGGACATTTAGCCAGGTTAAGCTTGTAACCATACTCTGTCCATGACTATACATACATACTAGTCATGCTAGCACATGGTATGTCCCTTTATCCAAGCTTGCAACAATCTGGCTGAAACTTTTGCTACTGCACTTTTCCTCTCGACCCCATTTCTACTCCAGAAGAAAGCAAAGGAATAAAAAAGAGGAAAAGAGCAGGATAAGTGGAGAGAACGAATAGTAACTGGGGAAATGGGACAGCTGACTTCTTTCAGCGTCATTAAATCTGATGTTGTCTGTTGATGAGCTGAGCATATAAGAGCATACAGTTGATAGCATGCCCTTAACACTCCTGTATCCAATCACAGCTGCTACACAAAGCCAGCCAGTTTACATTTGAGTGGATATCTACTCCACATGAACAAAACATGGAATTTAAAGTATAGTTACTCCATGTTTGTTCATCCCCTCTGGATGTGCATACAGTGATGTCACTTCAAAATCTGTAAAAGTCTTTCTGCTTTCTGGGTATCACTATATATAAACATATGCTCCACTTGAAACTGCTTTACTTGTATCCTCTGGTATTTGGACAGCTGGTAAGATGCTGTTTCCTGGTCACAAAGAAGACGGGGAGAATCAGTATAAAAAGCAGTAAATTTCAGGGTTTCTGATTAAAGCCTCTTAATGACCTGACCTCATACCACACGTAAGTAATGGTACTGGAACATTCAATGTGGGCAGTCATGCAAATGCACTGGGTTCAGTGGCAAGACAGTGTATTTTGCTTCTGTAGTTTTATGTTGGCATGATGGCCACCATGGGAGGCAGTCACATGCGTGAAAATGTCCTCTGTTTCTGAAGTGATGCACTCGCAACGTGCAGAGCGGATCATGTCCACTGCAGGATGATGTCCGCTAACATCATTATTTATTCCACATACTAATAAGTTTCTTACATTAACTGAACAGATTTATCTATCCATAATGATCTTCTCGGCAGACCAACATATGCATTTTTCTTTTATAACACCCCAGTGTGCTCTTCATCCTCCATAAATGTGAAAGTGTTGAATTTGGTCCTTGCATGAAGGCTTAAACTTTCTGTGAGCTAGCTGACCTGTCCCTCTTTGCAATACATAGTCCATTTGAGTTTAAATCTGTGACAGATGTCAGGGATGTTTTCCTCAAGGACAAGTGGCTCAAAACACTGTTGTCCAAAGCTTCTGACACCATGTAGATATGTGTGACAGAAAAGATACAAATGTTTAACTTCTTGTTAAAAAAAAGTCCTTTGGGTTCTGTCAGCCTAGATGACAGTAACAGTGTGTCCATTTAGATTCGATTTTGACTAGCACAAAACTTTCTCCATCTCAGTAGTTCAGGCTTTCTATTATCAGAGTAGTCTACAGTGTATACATGATACATAGATATACACCCTATACTTACTAGGAAACAACTAGTATTTGTATATATCACTTAAAATCACACAGTGATATACATCTATGGTTATTTCTACCATTGCATGTGAAAAAAAAGGGTTGAATTAAAAATAAAACTTATTCATGAATAGCTATTGAGATAAACCTCTGCCTCACTCAAGTCAAGCTGACTGATGAGCTCAAAATAACATTGTAATTCTGTTTGACTGTAACATTCGGACAGAGTACCAGTGTGTGTGAGTTTCACCTGGATGTCCCGATGTCAGTGAAGAATGGGCCCAAGTGATCAGGGGTGTTCTGAAATGTTGTGGAACGTACATCTTTTCGGGAGGACATTGTTCTGGTATTTGAATCTGCAATAGCACCTTCTCAATCTCCTCGTCTATTCTCCAACAAATAGACAAGATCTTCACCTGTGGAGGAAGAATGGGATCTGGGAGCTTGTCTTGTACTGCATTTGTGTCCATTTGGAATTTCCTGGACAGAGCATCGACCTTGGTGTTGTGGGTTCTGGGTCTGTAGGTAATGCTGCATTTGAAACGTGAGAAGAAAGGGACCAACCTGGCTTGCCGAGCAATGAGTCTTTTAGCTGTTCTGAGATATTCCAAATTCTTGTGATCAGTAAGCATTGGGAAAGGATGGTTGTCCCTTCCAACTAATATCTTCAGTCTTCAAGTGTGAGTTTGATTGCCAATAATTCCTAATCCCCTATACCATTGTTCCTTTCTGTTGGGGACAGTTTAAGTGAAAAGAAACTATAGGGTGCAACTTCACTGGAGATCCTGTCCTTTTTTGACTATTGCAATTCTTTAAAGTAGGTTGTGGCCAATCTAACACTGCTTCCACCTTGTGATCATCCATAACGATTCCTTGTTGGCTGATGATATATCCCAAGAACTACACTGTTTGAAGGTGGAATTCGCACTTCTCTCCCTTCAAAAATAGATTGTTTACCAGGAGCCTCTTTAGTACTTCTCGGATGTGGTGCACACGCATATCAAATGATGTGGAGTACACTAGAATATCGTCCAAATACGCAATTACAAACTTGCCATGTCTCTGAGGACATCATTAATAAATGCTTGGAACACAGAGGGGGCGACAGAGAGTCCAAAGGGCATCACTATATACTCATAATGTCCCTACTGGTCAAAAATGCTGTTTTCCATTCGTCCTCTTCTTTAACACAAATTAAATTATAGGCACTACAGAGATCGAATTTTGTGAAATACTGTGCCCCTTGAAGCTGTTCGAGAGCTACTGGAACTAGGGGCAAAGCATATGGATAGGCCTTGTAGATTTGGTTTAGAGCTCTATAATTCATGCAGGGTTGTGGGCCGCCATCTTTCTTTTTGATGAAGAAAAAACTGGATGCAACTGGCAAATTTGAAGGCCTGATGAACCCCTGCTCTAATGCTTCATCTATATACACATCTAGGGCCTTCTGTTCCTCCTGTGTTAAGGGGTATAGTCTGGCTTTGGGCAAGATGGGATCTGACAACAAGTCTATTGCACAATCAGATGACCTGTGAGGCGGCAGTTTGGTGGCATTGTTCTTGTTGAATACTTCCTTCAGATCCAGGTATTCTTGGGGTATAGCAAAGGAAGATTTAGAGTCAGGGCTCTCAATAGTAGTGGATCTAAGGGAAAGTGAAGGGGCTCTAATGCAATGTTTTAGACAATAATCTGACCATTGTTTTAAATTGCGACCAGGCCAACAAATAACAGGGTTGTGCTTTTCTAGCCAAGGAAAGTTCTTCTGCATGTAGGGTGCTGGTGTGGATCTTCAAGGGAATTGTAGAGTGAGTAATGGGCTTTTGACCAACAGGAGTGCCATCTAAGGCGATGACTTTCAATGATGTTTGCAGGTTTTACACCAGGATGTGTAGCTTCTCTACATCTTGGACTGGATAAAGTCCCCTTCTGCTCCAGAGTCAATCAGTGCTGAAACAACAACAGAATTGAAATGAAAGTACAACTGTATAGGTAACACCACTGATTTAGATACCAACCCCTTTGTGGGAATACTCACCACATTAGAAATTGGGGAGAACTCCAGGTGCTGTCCAGGTTTCAGCATCTTGCTTTTAGATGGTCTCAGTTGACATTCTCAGAGCCGATGCCCAGCTTGTCCAAAGTATAAACACAAATGAAGGGTGAATCGGCGTTGTCTCTCTTCCTGAGATAGTCGAGATGAATCACATACCATAGGTTCTGGGATCTCTGGGGCTTCTCTGGGGATTCTTACGTGGGTTAGGGTGTTTTGTGGTGCTCGGAGTTTAATAAATGATCCAACTTGATATCCAAGGTAAATAGCTGATCCAAACCCAAATCATCATCTTTCCTAGCCAGCTCATGAAGAATGTCATGTGTTGAGCCCTTGTCTAAATATGACTAGAAGGGCAGCTTCATTCAACCCACTGCTAGAGGCTAGAGTTCTAAATTCAAGTGCATAATCCACCACTGAATGATGTCCCTGTCATAACTGTGATAAGAGTTCACCGCTAACTTTACCTTTATAGGGGTGGTTGAAAACTAGTTTGAACTCTTTGAGAAAGCATTCATATGTCCAGCTACTAAAAAAGGTCCACTCTAATGCTTTCTCAGCTAATCATGAGACTACAAAAAATATTTTGGCTTGGTCAGATCAGAAGTGAGTTATCAAAAAACACAGAACAATGAAGCAAAAAAACCCTAAATTTATCAGCTTCACCTGAGAATTTGTCACGTTTACTAACCGGGAAAGTCATTGGTGAAGCTGCAGTAATGGTATTAGAGAGAACCGGGGTTGCAGTATGTTCAACGGGGCTTATACTCCAGAACTAGCTAGTCATCTCCTTCACATTGCTGACCAATTGAGCCAGCTGAGCCTGCTGTTCTGCTTGTTGGTTAGCTAGCGATTCCAAAGAATGGGTTACTCTGGAAAGAACATGCTGATGTTGACCAAGAAGCTGTCCTTGAGCGCCTTTTGGAAGACATCCTTATCCACCATCTGCATGGTGGTGAGGTATCCTGTAACATAATGTAAACCATCTGATCCTTACATCCGCAAGCATATGGTACTCTGGTAATCACCAGTAAACAAGAGAATCCAAAATGGGGCAAAACAAAAATCGATGTCCAAGCCAAAAAGTCAAAACACAGGTCAATCCAAACAGGCAAAAGTACACAAGGGTGAGACAGGAATCGTAAACTCTATAAACATAGCAAATGGTCAGAACAAAGAGAAGGCAAACAAGAGAATGGAAACGCTCACTAGATGCATGAAAACAATACCTCGCAAAGTGTCTAACTAAAGCCTGGGTTTAAGTACTCTACACTGAGTCATACTGGCTGATGAGCACAGGTGCAGATAGTCAATAATCTGGAGTCATGTGATCCGCCAACGAATCCTGGGTTTACGAGTCCTCTACTAAGATGTCCTTGCTTGTCTATGTTTTTCTAGTGGGGAACATGACTATTTTTGAATTGTACCTGATTTAAAGTTTAAGTATGTGAGGTAGGAGTGAATTTCAAAAATTTCCTAAACTGAAGAGCAGAGGTGTAGGATCTGGATTGAATTACTAAAAAAAGGAGCACATAACTGCTCCAAGATACATGGCTAGCTAAACAACATTAGCAAGTCTGGCTAGCTCAGGTCTTTCTTTGTTAGTGTTAACTCATTTATTTCTTACTTACTGTTAAATAAAATACAATTATGATTGCATGTGAAGTGAAATTACACCTTGAATGTAATGAGTGATGGCCATTTATGTAGCTAGCAAAGTGTTGTCATGTTGCTGTGTGTTAGCTGCTAGTCTTGCTAACAGTCACAGTATACCTACTACTTCCTACTAGACTACACCACTGAGAGTTATCAAATGTCATTCCACGTAAGTGTCACAAATCAATTATCAATGTCAATTAATTTATCAGTGAATGCATAACAGACGTAATTACAGCACAGATGTAAGGTGAACTGAGAGTTTGTTGAGCAGAATTATAGCTGCAGCTCTGAGAAATCTCCAAAAGCAGCTTTTTAGGAGAGAGGGGAAACATTTCGATGTTTTAGCCTCATTATCTCAAAACTTCAGAGTTTAGAGTTGATTTTTGTTACAAAAATATCTGTATGGCAAAGGAGAAACTCTACATAAAATATTAAGATATCTTGCTCTGACAGCAGTGAAATGAAAGATTAAACCTATTTGTTTTAGACTCAGGGAGTGTGAGTGTGCATTTTGAAAAGAATAATTGAAATTCATGGAAGGGATGATGTGAAGATGTAATTTACTTAACAGACAGATACGAGATGACACTGATACTAGCTTGCTTCACAGACTCAGATTCCTAACCCAGGAGATCAGTATAAAGGTCAAAACAGAATCAGGAGAAGATGATAAAACATGCTCAAATCCCAAAATGAAATACTTTCATATGGCTCTTTTCCACATTTGCTTCAAAATCCAACATACTGTCAATCTCAGTCCTCAAATGGGATTTGGAATTCAGCGCATTAATCTTTGAGTAGGGTAGAGGTTCCCTCGGAAATGACTATAACAACCATCAATCTTGACACTTTGTTGATTCATTTCCCACTGTAGATACCATGCAGACTCTGGCAGAACGAGAAATCAATTTGGGTCACCTGAAACAGAGTGGCCGAGCAGTGGTATTGTGGGATGGCGGCTATTTGACTTCCCTCTGGCACTCAAGGACACAGTGCTACATCTTCATCAAGTCCTGAGAGCCTCAGCCAATACCCCTGACAGTGCTTTCACCTTGCCTGAGCAATCCAGTATCATCTTGCGGGCAGTGCCGCGCAACAGCTGCCCTCAGCATGCCACTTAGCACTGACTGCTCCCTGCTAAAGGGAACAAGGCCCCTCATGGGTGTGTGCAAAGTTCCTCACTGCACTTGTGCTCATAAAGAGTTCTGAGTGCAGCCTGGCTTTTTTTGATCATCATGATTCTAGAAAGTAGAAGTTTCAGAACGCAGCATTCTTGGTGGGAAGGCCTAGCATCTCTTATATATTTTCTTAGGATAAAAATATGATTTGATTCCTTAAACCCTTTGAATCGTGGGAAGCGTTTGAGGAGATTAAAGGGAGTCGGAAATGAAAAATTCTCGTTACCCCGCCACTAACCGCATTGCTTAGCATCAAGACAATAGCTGTGCTTCCATGAGACATCCTTGCATTTTCAAATTATTTCCTGGGTCTAAAAGTGTGTTGTGTTCTTTTCCCCATCACGCTTTTCATCCTCGGGACGGGGTATGAAGCGTGGCTCATTTCACAAGCCACGCAGAGCGACTGAGAGGATGTGTGTACACAGATAAAAGAGATTGTTCTAGGGACTACATTTCATTATGCAGGGAAGGAGCCCTACATGAATAGCAAGTCTCACCCCATCAAAGTAATAATGCGATATTGTTACTACTTCCTAAGAACAGCCAAGGTAACTGTATTAAAATGCCACCACCCAGGCCAGCTGACTGGATTTATAAAGACATGTAATCTTATTACATATTTCAAAATGCATATATTAGCATTGTTCGGTGTAATTAGGGTTTCTTATTAGAACATTTCTTAATGAATTAGCCAACTTGGGAATATTACAATTTCACTGAATAAGAAAAGCATTAATAACTTATAAGCCGCTCTTTCAACTGCATCCATACTGGCAAGACGGTATAAGCTTTGTAGCTCCAGAAGCACCAACCAGAGAAAAGAGCATCGGCTCAAACTGGAGAGAACGCCAGTATAATAACCTTCCTGTCCCTGCACATCTGGACAACATGAACAATGTCAACTGATTGAATGCAACTGAGACCACAACACTGAAGCAGCTCCACTTTCATGTTGCCTTTTCATGTAGCGCTTTGTATCTGGCTTTGATCTTCTAGAGTACTGCACTGGAAGGGTTAATTCTGCCACACAAAGCAACAAAATAATAGCTTTAGTGCTACAGTCACAGGGTCAGTATGACAGCGAGGATGCTTACTGCTATGAATACACAGAGGAATGAGAAACTATTGGCCTGGAGCAGCAGAAGATCATAGAAAATGTCTACAGGGTGGAGGAGCAGTGGGGCAAATGGGAGTTGCTGAGACAAAATGGAGAAGGTTAGAATTGTGATGGATGGCAGAGAGGCTCAGTGGAAGCTGTCAGCATTGTGAAGCTGGGGGATTGAAGAGTAATGGGGAGAAATTATTCTCTCT
This sequence comes from Pygocentrus nattereri, assembly GCF_015220715.1. Taxonomy (NCBI): domain Eukaryota; kingdom Metazoa; phylum Chordata; class Actinopteri; order Characiformes; family Serrasalmidae; genus Pygocentrus; species Pygocentrus nattereri. Next base: position 19,252,030 of record NC_051221.1, on the reverse strand, counting down.
TACCTGCCCCAGAGTCTCCCAGGAAGTCAATCTAGGTTCACATTAGAGTTTAAGGCAGCATGTAGTTAGGGGAAGAAGGCGGAAATAAAGTTGCCACCATACGAATAAAACAGGTTTGAGAAATCAGTGAAGGAAGATTAACTGGGGTATGATGTTGAACTAATGCAGTTTTCATTCCTCTTTTCAGCCAAGACCACAAAGCGGAGGTTGTTTGTTGGTTTATTTGTTTTAGATTTTACTACTGCATGAACAAATGTTTGTCTTACAGTTTTAGTTTTTTTATCCATTAAATGATGATTTCCTCCCTCTAGGCATGTGATGTCTAACCGCCTTAAACTTCTTGATAATTGGGCTGAAATAGGCCAAACTGTCTCCTGCTAAAAGTTTTTCTTTTTTGTTCTCACAAAGCCACACTGTAATGTTGGCCTCAGATCATCATATGTTCTAAAGAGCATCCAAAGCAACCAAAGACTATAGAGAGAAAACAATTAACCATAAGCTTATTAATGACAGGCTTTAAAGGTAAAGCTGAATAAATTAATGAATAAATATCATCAGGATATCAGCAATGCCACAGCCATCCGTGGCTGGGCATCCAAGAAAGCACAATTGGTCTCGCTTTTTATTGTATGGGTTGGACAGCCCTCTCTTTTTCTCCATTGCTCAGCCTGATGATAGCCAATGTTAGCTAATGTAACAGAATTGGTTGTTAGCATACTTCTCCAAGCGCATTGAGCTGCATTAGCAGTGTCACATGATCTGGTGGCTTGTGGTAGCCCAAGATCTTAATATGACACTTTATGTTGGTTTTTAAGTTAATCTGTCATCTATATGTATATACAAGCTAACCAAACCACTACAACACAACAGGTCAGAGCCTTATTCAGGTCAGAGAAAGTGTGCTGATTTAGGATCATTTGACCAAACTTGCAGGAACGAATTATAGAACAGTACTTCTACTCTAAGATGCCTTACACATACAGGACTTGCATTTGACTGGGCATCTGTCTCATGTTTCCTCTGCTGCCAGCTAGGTCAAACAACAATTGATCAAAACAAACTGCATTTAACTTTGTTTGAGTAAACAGCTTACCTTTTTAAAAGGAGCAACATAACAGGTTCAGTGGAGGTACTCCGGCGGGTTTTGGCTGAGCTGTAGTTTCAGACAGCATCCTTTGACAGTCTAGACTTGAGAGAGCTTTCATTTGGCAGAGCTGTCAACTTTGACACCCATCCAAAAGCCTTTTAACCGAAGTCCAAGGAATACCAGTTAGCCATCAAAGCCTGTGTCTGACTATGAGGGGCCAAGATAACCTTGAGCCAGTGCAGAGCTGTAGAAATGAATGTAGATCTGATGACTTCAGGAAGACTCATCATTACAAAAGAGACAGAAACACTTGTAGAAGTAAGGCCTGCAAAATCATGAATGGTAAGCACAGCAACAAGTGAAGAACAAGAAAAAAATTCTTATAGACTAGTATGACTCATAGCTTTAGCTAATGCTTCAGGCTTTCAGTCAGCGTCCATGTCTTCCTGTTTAGTTTTTATATTTTATGTCTATTCACCCAAAATGTGCTGTGTATTGTGGCAATCTGGAACATCTTCTGCATATTTGTCCCCATTTATAATCTTGGCTGGTCATCGCCACTAGCACACAATGATCTATGCAACTATTGTGCTGTCATTTCCCATTGCTTCTTCTATATTTCTGCATTTTGCTTCATAAAAGCTTTTTGAGTTATGCACAGCTTTCTGGGCCACAGGACACTGAAATACATTAGCCCTAACTTGCTTAATTGTCTCAGTGCAACAGATGGAGCCAAAATGGCTGATGCTGAATCCTCTTGCCATAATGTTGCATTATGACCTGGTCTGAGCAAAACATGCCTGTCCCGTGAGCAATATATCATTGCAGCATATTACAGTAGTTTGGAAATTTCACATATTAGATACTGAACTGTTCAAGCTCTTGGGCATTTATGCCGTACTCTTTGAATTAAACTTCACAACAGTATATTAATATGTATGACCTTTTGGCAAGGTGACTTTCCTGAAACATGTGAATGTGTATTATCTAGTGTGTTTAAAAGACACTGCAGGACAGGGAGGGACTGTGGGATTGTAGGAGGAAATTTAACCTCATAGTAAGAAAAAAGAGCTTGCATTAAAAAAAGAGCTTGACTTTTACTGTCATCTTCACACAAATACTCAGCTAACATACTTTATACGTATTTATAGAGTAGATGTGAGTGAGGCTCAAACTAACACGATGTGAAAGATAATCAGTATATATGGATATGTCTATATATAGTCACAGAATTCACACCTGTATTATTTTAATCCTCCTCTTTAGTTCTCTTGGTGGATGTAATATACAGCCTTTATGTGAAAATGTAATGTAAAGTACAGATTCCACACAGCAGGTTTACTTTTAACACAACCTATATCCTCCCATATCCTCCCACATGAATTTGAAACACTTAATGCTTTATCAACAATGTTTAATAGATGTCTTAAAAATATGAAATAAAATATTTCAATTTCAACATGCTGATATTTGCTGAGACATTTGCCTGGTTTGACATGTTTAACTAATCATGTTTATTTTAATTAATATGTTGTTGCTGTGGAATGTCAAACATGTCATTTTTACTTTTATGCATCATTTGAGCTCATTAGCCGTCCTTTACATTGTGTGAAAATTTCATGATGATTGGACCAATAGAAATGCTCCAAAATTGCTTGGAATAAGATTTCTTTCCATTGACTTACATTGAAAGTAAAGAACGTTTTTGCCCTCTCCTTTTTTCAGTTTTTAGTATTACAGTATACAGTATTTTGGAGATACTTGTTTTCCTTTGGACAGCAATGATATTCTTGTACGTTTAGATCAGGATGCTTGTTTGAAAAAAAACATTGAACTGTATTGAATTCATTGTATTGATTTAAATTTTTAAAAATAGTTTTTTTAATTTGTTTTAATTGTTACAACTGGCCCTTCTGTCATAGTTAACCTTACCTATGGGATTAATCGTAATGTTCATGCTCATTCTGCTTTTGGCTAACTTGTTCATAAATGATGGAATTTTATGTTTATGATTTCATTTGTAGTAGAGACGTGTAGGTTGCTTATGTATAAAAAAAAACTTCCTCAATTACATTTAAAATGATTTAGTTCCAGTTTAGTTTAGTTACACGCCAGTACTCTGGGTTTCAGTCTGTGTACAGGTGGTTAGTATGATTTGCTCCTCCCACTCAAATTGTGTTTCAAAAAGTCAGATTCAAAATGTGGAAAAAAGGTGAAAATTTCACCACAGTCCTTCATATAATTAATGATGTAACAGTAACTGCAAAGATAACATCAGAAACATAATATAGTAATATAAATGTATGACTGTAAAAACAGCATTTGCTGACTCAGAAAATGTCTTTCTTACCATAGCACCTTTCTACTGATGGAAATGGAGAAAGCTATGCTGTAATTGATGAATGTCATTGTTTGATTGATTGTGTTTGGACTCAGTGGTGTTTCACACTAGATGAACATGAGTTAGAAATGATCAGTGCTAACTGTTATGCTGTCCACTGGGATCAGTCTTTTGCTGAGGCAGCAGATGCTGGAGTTTATGCTTAAAGCAATGGCTAAATAATGTTCAGTGTTCTTTAACAAGGAAGGGAAAACCCTGCCAGAATTATATTACTGAAATGGATATGCCAAAAGCACTGAAATGCGGCAGCAGCAGAAAAAGTAGAGAGAATAGTACTTAGGTGAAAAAATGAGTACTTTGTTTAATTTATACTGATATGAATGGCCTGGATGGTTTGACAAAAACTTAACTGATTGGCACGAGAGAAAGATAAAAGCCTCTTGGTCATATTGATAACACATATATTGGACATTTAATGAAAATATAGACAGTATTTTTTTCTTGGTTTTGCAATTGAGTAAGAGTACAGGTATTACATATCAACCATAATTGAGTAAAGTACAAATCTTTTAAAATAATGTTTAAAAGACGTATTCCAGCCTAAAGTAACTTGTAGTGCATTCTGTGCAGCATTCAGTAGTGCAGCACTGTAAATCTCAGCCTCATTGGTTTGACAGGATTCATGATTTTCAATAGTCTTCATGTTTTCATTCATCGATGTGCTTTAACCACAACACCCAGCATGCATTATGCAAATACATCATACAACCATTGGGAATCCCTGCAGTGTCAGCTATTCCTGACTGCTAGTCTAACCACTGCTATCATTAGTGTAACTCTTACCTCATATGTCAAACAAAATCATTAAAAACAGCTATTTTGCATGAATATTAGTACAAAATGGATGTCAGAGACAAGTTATTTACACTTTCAGCCAGAGAAAAAAAAATGAAGGCTTCTTTCTTATTTTCCAGCTACTAGGAAAATAAATAAATACATAAATTAATGAATAACTTTTCAAAACATCCCACCTGTAAAAAAAACACTCCAAACTAATTATTTTTTTAATTATTTAAAAAATTCTTCTTACTTCAAAGATACGTCACTTGACAGACTGCTGTGGCACTGCTTTGGGTGCAAGTAAACATGTCTACAGCAGGAGTGATAAGTTTTTCTTTTTGGCCAAAGTGAAGTACAGCTACTCAAACACTTTACACCAATGGAAGTATGTCCTCAGAAAACATTGTTATTTTCAGTTTATAAAACTTTTCAGTTGTAACTCAGAAGTTGGCAACATTTTGAATGTTCCAGTAGAGTGTAATGAAGTGTCACCTGGACCTGTTGTTATTCTCTGAAACAGCAACAGCAACTGGACACAGTCTGTCTGTTCCAGACTCTTCCACTCATGGGAAAACCGAAAACAAAGAAGAAGGAAAACAGCATTGAAATCTCCCTCAGGTAAAGCCTCAAAATATCTCCAACAACAGCTGTAGCCTTACACCTGCGTGCCTCTCTCTCCAATCGCTTTTATAATTGGGAGGGTGTAAGTTTCTTTGTGTATGAATGTAAGTATGTGAGAGAAAGCATTTGTGTGTCTCTGTACTCAAGTAATAAACCACGAGAGGCTCTGCATTACGTTGGTCTTATCATGGTTAAGTTTGTTAGGGATGATGCAAAACAGACTGCTTAAAACCCCCTTACCTGTGATAAAATCGCTACACTGCATAGACTCCAGAGGCTCAGTGCTTTAGTATAAAATGGTGGACAATGTAGCATATTCTAAAATATCCCATTTTCAGTAATTAATTTTATTATTAATAATAATCAAGATAAACAGTTATTCTGCCAAGAAATGTATCCCCAATGTAGCAGGCCAACAGTTAGTGTGGAAGGCGGCTCCCCTCACTAAATGCAGCAATAACTTAAACAGTGCATGACTATTGCAGATTTAGAAAAGTCTAAGTTAAACAAATTCTTTTGTAAAACAACCATGCATAGGTTTTACTATGATCAAATTATTTTTAAAGTTCTGTTAATTAATTATTTGGTAACACTTTATTTGGATGATCCACTGCAGATGCTTGATAAGTGCTCAGTATGTCTTTAAGCAACATCCATCCATTTTCTAAGCCGCTTCTCCGTCAGGGTCGTGGGGGGATGCTGGAGCCTATCCCAGCAGTCTTCGGGCGGAAGGCAGGATACACCCTGGACAGGTCGCCAGTCCATCGCAGGGCAGACAGACAGACACAGACAGTCACTCACACACTCACACCTAGGGGCAATTTAGCATGTCCAATTGGCCTGCTTGCATGTCTTTGGACTGTGGGAGGAAACCGGAGAACCCGGAGGAAACCCACGCAGACACGGGGAGAACGTGCAAACTCCACAAAGAGAGGACCCTGGTCGCCCGGCCAGGGAATCGAACCCAGGCCCTCCTCACTGTGAGGCAACAGCGCTACCCACCACGCCACCGTGCCGCCCGTCTTTAAGCAACATTTAACTAAATATCTATTAACTGCAACTTAACGTGAAGTTGAGTGTTATATGGATGGCTCACTGTAGATGCTTTGTAAATATTCAGTCTATCCTTAAGTAACGTTCAACTACATATCTATTAAATAAAACAGAACTTCAAGTTGAGCATGAAAGACTTTATTAAATCTATTCCTAACCCTAAACCTAACCCTAACCTTAACCTCAAGGGAAAACCTACACCTATTCCTAACCCAGCCATAACCATACTGTTATTGATCAACTGAATATCACTAGAAAGTGTATTAGTGAGTGAAATATCTGTAGAGCATTTGTAGGGGACCATCCAAATAAAGTGTGACCAATTATTATACTTTGTTGATTTTTAGCAACTGCAGTTAATCAATCCTGCAACCTAGGGCTGATGCAGCACCCCATCTTGCCGCACTTGTGTATGTGGGCTTAGAGGCAGACTCAAATATGATGGAATCCCACCATATTAGACCAATCAAACTCGCTTAGTAATCACGGAATTGACCAATCACAGTATGTTCTGTGTAACTTGTGTTTTATCGTGTTTTATCCCAGACTTATGAGGCTTCTTGTAAAGTAGAATGTAAGTGTGTATGTTCAAAAACACATCTTTTAGTTTATGGAAACAGCCCAGTAAAAATTGTCAGTACATAGCACATACGCATGTTTACACCCGACAATAGTGCTTTTGCAGGCAATACAAAAGTTTGCCAGAGTTCTACACAGTTGAGTGGAAAAATAACATTTTGTGTGTGTGTGTGATTATTTGCTGTTACTCAGCCTGGCAATATTTCCCCTTTCTGCACTTTCACATCAGGAGCACATCTATCCATATTGTGCATTTCATTTTGAAAACTGGGTCGGTTAGCAATACAAAGGAAGCCAATTCTATTACCAACCAAAGCCCAAAGGAGCTCAACTGAGCTTCAATAGAATGACAGCAGTAGCATTATCCTTGCAAAGCAATTTTCCACCAAATCAAGAGAAAAACCCTGAAAATACATCCAATATCTTGCCAAGGCCTATTAATAGCATACACAACAGCAAAGCTTTTTTTACATTTCCCAGTGTAATTAATGAAATGAATGAAAAATAAAGGGCTGTGGTGTAAAATCACTCTGTAAATTCTCTCCTACTCAAGCTTTGACAATGTACAGCACACAGTTCACTGTAAGAAATCCTTCTGTTTGTTCTCTCTGAAAAGCCTTTAATGCTGCTTGTAGAGAGTAGATGAAAGACCTCAAAGGTTGCTGTATTATTTTAAACCATTTGGGTATATAAAAAACCTCTGAAAACCCTTTTGGCTTTAATCTTGCACGGCAGAGCTGGACGAGGTTCTGAGGTCACAACTAATTAAACACATACCCCTCCTGAGCTGCTCTAATTACATCAGGCTCATGGTTTTATATCGGAGAGGTCAGAGCATTTGGGTGCATTGGAGCGCAGGGACTTACTTATGAAGGGGAAAGGGCCAGTTCAGGTGGGGTCACAGCTGGATGGGAAAGGAGTGGGACTCTACTGGGATCTGTGGTAAGGAAATCACCAACCTACTGCTGATGAACATCAAAGAGTATACTCCTTTAAATTATTCATACTAGACTGGGGTGCCATGTGAGCGTGTGCTGTTAGCAGCAGGCTCTGAGTGACAGTGCTTTAGCTTAAGGTTTCAGTGCCTAGTGAACAAACCTTAGTGATATAGGTTATTTATGAAAAATAGGGCCCACATCATGGAAAACTGATCCTTTCTCTCTTTTTTGAAATAAAAGAGTTTGATGTAGCACATACACATCATTAAAGTTTCGAATATAACTGTTCACTCTCATGTTTATACGGTCTATATGGAAACTAAAGTGTAAAAACAGCCTGTATTTAATACAGTGTTTTTGTGAGGTCATAAAAAATTACATAAAAAAAGCACATTTACACAACAGGAGTGTTTCAGACTGGACTGCTTTTTGCAGAAGGCTCAGTAAACAGCAGGCGGCCAGAACTGATATCATTTACATCCACATGCAAAAGTTTAGGCACCCCCAGTCAAATTACATATTTTTTTCATTTTCTAAGTGAACATTAATGAATGCATCCTCTACAGAGAACACACTTTAATGAATTTTAATACATATATTTACTCAGTGTAACATATTGGGGAAAAAAAACTAAAACATGAAATATGGTCTGTATAAAAGTAATGGCATATTTTAAACTTTATGGGGGTTTTTTGCCCTTTGATAGACTGGTGACCTGTCCAGGGTGAATCCTGCCTTCCACCTAATGACCACTGGGATAGGCTCCAACATCACCACCCCCACCACCCACCCACTTCCAAGAACTATTTCAGAAAAATTAAATTTCCACATAAGTTAAACATTTTCTACAATTACTGTTCTTAGAATATGCAACCATGTAGAACCCATTATTTTAAGAGCCTATGCATGACAGTAGTCTGTAATTGAAAGATACTGGCGTGTCGTTTCTCATGCAGTCAAAATGATCATTTTCTAAACAGGAATGAATTCCGTGTGTTGTCATGTGGTTCATAAGTTTGACGTATAACAGATTTGACAGTTATCAATTTAATCCACCTGGCTGTCCTGGCAACTAGCTTTAAAATGACAGCTAAACTTAAAGTGAACCTGAATCAGAAATCATAACACATTTTCCTTCCATACCATGAGGTATTTCTGAGTGAAAGACTGTATCAGAGAGCTTCTCAGTTTTCACTGGATGATAAGTGGATAAGTGTGGTTGATGGGAGGGGGAAGTGAAACATGAAATGGGATGAATTAACGAGGTAAAAAAGGTCCATTTTGATTTTGGGTTGACTTTAAGCAGGAGCAGTTGTATGGGTTTGAGACACTTGCCACCCCTTTTTCACAACCCCTAAAATATGGTGCAAAATAACATAATTGTTTGATTGTATGAATGACACAAGCCTTTTTTCCCACAAAACATAAGCAACAGAGCATTGCAGAGCTGCCATTGGAGGAGAGGGAGTACAGACTGAAACATCAGCCTTTGTGTGGAAAGAATTCCACAATACCTTAACTATGCTACATATTTTGCTTGGAAGTAGTAAAGCGACATACAAGCTATCTAAAGGAATGCATAAAATAAATAGCAATAGCAACTGTGGAGCTGCATTCAATGGTCAGTTAACATTCAGTTTCTCACTACAGTTAAAAGTCTCCAGGTTTGATAAAGAAATATGCGCTCATTCAGTGAAATTTGACCACAACCCCTCCTTCCCACATAAACATGCTGCCTTGCTGAAACTTTCCTCCAATGCTTTAGCACCCCTGGTAATATAATCAAACATTGACACAAATAAATATAATTGGGTGCTTTAGTGCTCAGTAGTACTGATCTGTTCGCTTGGTGCCTTTTGGAAATTAGTGAACACTAACAATAACTTAGAGTTACACTGAATGTTTTTATGCATTTATTTCACATTCAGCCAGTGCTTTCATACCCCCCAAATATCTTTCCTCCTCCTTTTCTGTGATCCTCATCACTACTGCTGGCATTTTTGGGTTACCTAAGGTGATGGAATTTTCATCTACTCTATAGCAGAAGCAACTTTATCTTTTCTCAAAACAGTTTTTGCAGATGGTAGATAAATTCACAGAGTAGTTTTCTAACCCTGAGCTTCCTCTATTTACTTGTAACAATCTCCAGTAGAATAGCATCCCACGCATGCTTGAGAAGAAATAATGTGCTTTTAAGAGGCTGATTTTCAGAAAGCAGGACTAAGAGAGAAAGCTGAGCCTTTCCATGCTGGCGGTTGTCACTCTTACCCCAAACAACATGTTAAAGTTTTCTCACAATGCACTGCTTTAACCACATCTCATCCTTTAAGTGCACAGCTTCAACCTGAATAGACCATTTTTGTTCAAATTTTAACAGTATATTTGTTGCTGGGATCAAGTTTTGACTCAGTGTGAGTCTCTGAAGCTGCTTTGTTCTGTCAGCTGTTTTCTGCTTAATGTTTCATGAACTGTTCCCTACAGAAACACTTAGAAAGGTTCCCAAAAGTGTCCTGGTGGTGAAAATGACTAAATGTGAAAGTTTGACGTTAAATCCAGCCAGGACCCGTATTTATCAAGCCTCTCAGAGTAAGATCACAGATCTAAGACCAGCCTTCCTCAATACATGTAATCCTAAAAGGCATAAACTTGGTGCCAGATCAGCACTGTCTGAGAAGTTAGATAACTCTGGACCAAAGTAACTTGGTCTTCAAAACTTATAAAGCTTAACTATAACCAGGAACATGAACTATGGCTATAAACTTTTTAATTACTTGTTAGCTATATTAGCCTCTTATCTCCAGTGCAAAACAGGAAAACAAAAATTCTGATAGATTTGGCTGATGACCTACATCTGTTTTAAGGGAAGCACTGTGTACATTTGAAGCCAAACTATTTGGTGTCTTGTCCACTAAGTTTCCACCTACTGCCTAACATATGTCTACGCTGTGCACAATATTAATAAAAACAGATTGCAATAATGAGCCAATCATTTAAAACCTGTATTTTATTGGAAATAGTACAAAGACAACATATCAAATGTTGAAACTGAGAAATTGTATTATTTTTTGAAAAATATATGTCGTTTTAAATCCGCAGGCCTAAATCCCCACCTACTTGCTTCAAAGCAGTTATGTTGTTAAGGAATCTCACATAGACTTGCTTAGGTGGTCTCAAACATTGTATCACACACTGTTATCTATAAATCTGGACAAAAGTCTTCAAGGCTGCCTCTACTGTTTTTAGCTATGCTTCTCTTCGACTTCATAGCCATTATGAAGGTGTTGTCTAATGAAGTTCTCCCTCATGACTACCAGCAGGATAAACTGGAAGGGAAAGGGCATTTAGCACACTAGTCACAGCCCTAGGGCATTCAGTAGCATCTCTAGCGCTTGCTGTTAACCTGACCTTTCGGTAATTTCACTGCTGTGTTCAATAACTCAGAATACACAGGCACAAAAACATGTGCATTCTGCAGACAGATGACACAGGCCATGCGAAAGCCTTTAGTTGCTACAGCACCTGTGGATAATCCGAGCATGAAAAAGAGAAAAGAAAAGGATGTCTGCAGAGTATGAACCTTCACAAAACCAGCCAATTCATGTATTCCAGACAAAGCAGACTATGGGCTAGATGTAGTAAGCCTAGGCTTCAGGTGCAAATTGAACACATTCCAAGTGTAACTTACAATACAAAACTGGAGTGCAAGTCTAGATGCACCGTTTATGGCCGTGTCCATGGAAAAATGTTAAATGTGCTTCTTTTTCTCAAGTATATGCTTTTCAGAGAGTGTCGCACAAAAACATGATGATTGTGCTAAAAATGTTTTGGCAAATATCAGAAATGTGACTATTTACATATTTAGCTGGATTAAATAAAGCTTTGAGCAATGAGAGCTGGTTTTGTATCATTTTTCTTTCACCTTTTAATGGCAGGCATACATTTGCTTTAGAGATGAGTAGATGATAGACTTTCTCTAACCACAGCAACTAGATGGAGAAATTAGCCTAAAAAATGTTTGCCATCAGAATGATGCTATTTAAACTCTTTGGATCAGGTGTATGTGAGTGCGAAGACAGAGTAACATCCTGTTGAATTTTTTATTATTAAAGAAGTTCATTTTTTAATACTGCTATCTCTTCATCACTGAAATTTCATTTCTGTTTTATCTCAAGCTGATTGATGTCTCCATTATTTGAATGTGCCTTTGAAGCCTTGCACCACACAAGCAAGAATTTTGTGTGATAAGCTGCCATCTTAGTAAATCAAATGTTATTTTCAGGCGCATCTTGTGGTCGCAAGGCATATTTTGCACAGCACTTGCACTCATACATACATCTAGGCCTATGTATTTCAGCATCATTTTGGGAATTAAATGTATTCCTCAATGATAGTAAGAAGTTCGATCCCCTCGACTGACAGTCCATGACTGAAGTGCCCTTGAGTAAGGCACCTAAGCCCAATTGCTCCTCGGGCGCCGTGGATAGGGCTTCCCACTGCTCCAGGCAAGTGTGCTCACTGCCCCCTAGTGTGTGTGTTCACTAGTGCATGTATGTGTTTCCCTGCACGGTTGGGTTAAATGCAGAGGACTAATTTCACAGTGTGCAAAACACAGTGACTATCCATCCATCCATCCATCCATTTTCTAAGCCGCTTCTCCATCAGGGTCGCGGGGGGGTGCTGGAGCCTATCCCAGCAGTCTTCGGGTGGAAGGCAGGATACACCCTGGAAAGGTCGCCAGTCAACACAGTGACTAATAGTTGTAAATTCTATTCTATTCTATTCTTTTGAGTTTACTTTCACAAGAATAAACCCAAGAGAGTCAACAGGGAGAAAAAATAAAAGTATTAGTGTACCTCATGAATAATGGATGAAACAATTGTTTCAAGGTGATATGGTTGAACTGGGTTGAACATTCTAATGAACGAGTTGGCCCAAGATATCACACAACTATCCAGTATTTTGATGCTACACTGCTCTCAATTTCTGTGTATTTCTGCAATTAGTACCACAAATCTGAATGTATCAGTTTTAAAAAAAGGTAATTGTTTAATAAAAGATTTTTATTTAATATAACTAAAATTGTTATATTATAATATAGGCAATATAACTATAGTGCCATCTGATTAGCCATAAATATTTAATAGAAACAATTGAAGCTGCATTTGCATCAGAGATAGATGCAGCATATCTGAACCTTAACTCACCAGTACATGGCAGGTAGAGGTGGACAGAATACTAATGTAGCATCTATCACTGCAATCCTTCATGCCACGCATACAGAAAAAGAGGTTGCATCAACACACTTTAAACCCATGTCACAGGATATCTAAACCTCATCGCTGGGAAAGACAAATGGCCACTACTAGAATGCGCTTTGAAGTTCCCATCAAAGAGAGAGACACTCATGTCACACTTACAAACTCTCATCTTGCTTTCCAAAAACATGAGAAAACGTCCTCAGAGTTTGAGAGGCAAAATAACAATCCAGCATATTTGCTGCATGTTTGTATATTATCTCTATCTCTACCATCACCATCTGCGACCATATGAAAACTCCATCAAAGCAACAAAGGCATCATTTTTCACTAGTGCTAAAGAGTCTGTCACAAATTAAAACAGTACATCAGCTGAAGATGTTTGCAAGCTGCATTTTATGTAATCATCTTGTCATATGGGTATTTGGAGTAGATAGATGGTTGTGATGGCATCATTGTTTCTCCAACTACGCCCTACAACCAGATCCATTCATCTGCTCATTTATCTGCCTTTAACTGCACAGCTGCACCTGTTCTGCAGACCCCTCACAGCAAGAGTATTTATGACCCACTCAGTGAATCGCCTATTGACAAACCAAAAGAGTGCCCACTCAATCTGGAAACCCACCATTCTTCCTTTTTTCCTCCACTTCTATGTTTGACACACATAATTAAGGGATCCATTTTACTTTTGTAAATAACAGACAAATAGACAAATGTTATCAGATTTTGAACATGAGGTTATATTTCCCTGTCGTAAGTTGTTCTAGAAGTCTACTAAATAATGTAAAATTTTAAAATTCAGTTAGGTCCCTGAGGAAAGATAGGTAAAAATGTCCTAGTGGTTAATTAGCCCAAACCTATACTAAAAATATGAGAGGAATCTTGTTTAAACAAAAGAAAACAAAATCCTTATTACATTTTTTCTAATAAAACCACATTCGCATTCCTAGAAAGTCTTGAAAACTGAAACATAATTGATGCATGTTCCCATTTATATGTAAACTGCCATCATTGTGAAAATGCCTGTGTCTGCTCTTAAGGCAATAATTAAAAAAAAAACAAACAGAGCTGTAATGAACCTGCCTGGAAGAGGATGCATATTTATTTTGCCCCTTGCACATTGAGAATGATGGTTCAAGAGGCAAAAATATTTCTGAGGATCACAATCAGACACTTTCAGAGGATGATGCCATGTTGGATTAGCCAAGCGTCCAAAACTACAATTTGATGCCACCTCTATGCAGCGCATTATTTGGGAGGCATTTCAGAAGAAAGCCTTCTCATCACAAACGTTAGTGCCAGAAAGTTATAAAGCCTATCATCAGCTGTACTCTATCACACCCCCAAACAAGGCCTGAGTACATAATCTAACACATATTAAGATGCTTCTAAATCATTTGTTTATGAACACACTAATTAGCGCGATTGTTTGGTACACTGGGAAATGCAATGGTTCAGTACACAAATTTTCTTATCACTGGGGCATAATGGGTCATTCTGTCACTGAGGGCATATGTGGGGATCCTTGACCTGTGTGCTTTACCCTCACACACAGTTTAATACTGCCTCATGTATATTTAGAGCAATTTACAGCAAAGGAATTTATGTCCTGTAAAAAACGATACTTCATTGATTCTATAAGGAAAACTTTGTCATTTTGCTGCTAGTTGGAGATCAGCACAGCACCATCAGCACAGCATCGTCAGCAGACTAAAAGGAGGATTCCACCAAATTTAAAAAAATTCTGCATAGTTAAATGTAAACTAAGTCAGAATATACAGTGATGGTGATTGAAATCACATGGTCTAATGCCTCTTAAAGCTCCTTCCCAGAAAGCTGTATACATGAAATAATTACAAATATGCTAACTGGTGTTGTACGATGCTTTTGAGAACAATTTTGCCTAAAACTTATTTTTTTAAATCCAGTCATAGTAAGCATAATCACAACAAAAAAAACCTTATTTTGTATTTATTTGTTTTTTTTCCTTATTATTCACACCACACCCACATTATCTTAACCGCTTATCCTTCTGGGAAGCCTATTCCAGCGGTCATTGGGCAGAAGGCAGAAAACGCTAGTCGCCAGTCCATCATAGGGCCTGGTCAAACCATTACTGTAAAAATGAGCAGGCAGAAAAGTTTAGTCTGGGACTGGAAAATCCAGAACTGTATTTGGGTTACTGCAACAGAGAGGATCTGGTTTGGTGTGGTCCCTGAGGAGCATGAGGCCTGCGTCTGCCATCTGTTTGGAGATGCACTGAAACACAGCATTATGCCTCTCTATTATGAATATGATATCATGAGATCATGTTATGATACTGAACAGCATAATGGCTCATCTGATCTTTACTGAGCATCTTTTCTGAAGCGATAGTTTCAAGTTGTGGTTAATTACCAAGAGAAGAAAAGTTCTCCGCTTGCTGTCACACAAGCAGAACTAAAAAAGAAAATGAAGCGTCTTGTAAATCAAGAGTGATCTGTACTACTTAATGCCACTTTAAAGCTGATGATGAAATATGGAGAAAAGTACAAGCCTTAAACTAACGTCTGCTCACTCTACTTATTCACTGAATTTGGAAGATGATCCAACATGATGCAATAGTTTTATCTTGAATGACAGGGGAATACAAATCTGTAAGCTGCACAAGTTTTTGCCGCTAGCCTGCTTAAAAGTTATGCCCAATCTACATATTTCTTACTTTAAATGTGAAATCGAGAATCAGTTAAATAGCACTTGCTGTGTAGAAACAGTCCTGGCACCCCAGGACTGTTTCTACACAGCAAGGTAAAAGAAAATATGACTGACATATTTCAAGAGTTCAAGAATCTCTGTTGCAATACCAAAAATTACAGTATTCCTTTGAAAAGTTACAGACCAGAGACCCATCATTTATTTCAGTTCCTGTCAAAACGGTCATCAGCACAAAAAGGAAAAGGTGTATTCAACAGAAAATTGCACAGAAATCGTAATTTCATATATTTTCATTATATCATGATATATTAGTGTGTCCACTCTTTGCTTTTATTACAGCTTGTATTATTTTAGGAATTATGCATTTAGTTTAAAAAAAAAAAACACACACACAGGGATATTTCTCCACACCTCCAAAGTTCAGTCTTAGAAGTTAGTTGCATCTTCTGCATCTAATGATCCAACTAAACCCAATTACATTCAGTGGTTGAGGTCTGGTCTCTAGGGTGGTCAGTCCATTGTTCTGAAAACACAAGCAGCTCTGTAAATCCTCTTTATTTTTTGCTGGTTTCATTTTCTCAGTAAGGGCTTCTTGTCAGCTACACATCCTTTCAGACTCATTGTCTCGAGTCTCACAGTGGATGGATGGACAGAAACACCTGTGGATTTTTTCAGATCCAAAGCATAAAGAGCGTGGAGCTTGATCTTTTCTCTCTCAAAGATGAAAGCTTTAAGTACTGTTTATCTGATGGGGACAGTTTTGGTGGTATATCAGGTCTTGCACTGTCATTAGGAGACATTCTTTCTCTATTACTTCTAATCATTTTTAATGCCTGTTTTTTTATTTGTCTGTTTTTCCTTATGAAAGTGGATTAACTTATAATTAGTAAATTGTGCTTAATTGCGTTTTTTGACTAGAATTGCATGAATGAAAGGTGACTTTTGCACAAACTATGGGCTTTACAAGTAATTTACTTTTACAACACTGTTAACGTGCTGAGTGAACTCTAAGTATATTTAAAGATCCACATCCAAATATCTATTTCAAGTGATTAATAATCGAGCCTTATGACTTTGATTTTCATTGAGTCTATTGACTTTATCCAGAGAATTTGCTTGATTTCATTAATTTCCACATGTATAAAATACCGTATATCAACACAATTTTGTTTTCCAGTTTACTTACTTTTTTTTAACAATGATTGTGATGATGTTAAGGCTAAAATATTTTGTTTGCATGGAAATGGTGCGTGAAAATGAATCTAGTGAATTTAGTGCATTTCCTTTTTTCATGGCAAGTAATATAATGATTAAGCTATGCTACTTTTAGGCCTATTCTTGTGGCTTTTTGAAGAGATGGACCATCTCTAAGCATTATTCTGGGAAAACAAACTTCATTAATAATTATCTTTTATCACCACAACCAACATATTTATAACATATAAAATATACCAAATATAAAAATACATTGTTACTGTCACATCAAAGCCCCCAACACTTGCTGCTCCTTACATAATGGACATTTTTTACTGAATGAACCAATAGAAAGGGTCCAAATTTGGAACAAAATATTTTTACATCAACATACACTGACATGAACAATTTTTTCTTTCTCCTATAAAGTTACCAATTCATCACCCAATACAAGGTTTTGTTCTGACAGCAGCAACATATATGTACATTGGTTTTTCTGTTTTATTGTAAGATATTGTGATATGCTTCTACAAAGATCGCCATGGCTTGTCACTTGTGTTATATTTTCAGAGCTAGAGAAGCAGCTATCTATGAATTCAATCTCTTCCTTGCAACAATATCACACTATCAGATGATGCATCTTCCTCTCAACCAGCCTGTGTTTCTGGACACCACAGGAACAGCAGTCATGTTCTGCTTTCTTGCTGTCAGCATGAACAAGCAGGCTTGTATCACACACTGCATCTAATAGGATGTGATTTATTTCCAGGGCAATACCCAGGCTCGTAGCATGGCATAAATTCTGTCTTCCTCCAGCAGATGAAAGACAAAGCCATTAGTGTTCACTGTTTTCAAAACAGTTAAGGCCTAACTGGTTTGTTCAGGGGACAGAAAATCCCAAACAAAGATAGCACTTTTCTTACCCTTAGCAGATTCTTCAGAACGTGTAATAAGCTGGTACCTCCTCAGTGCTTTAACAGGCTCAGGTCTGTATCTCTTTAAAACAATAGAGCATTTGTTTTTCCACATTTTAGGGGTATTGTTATGCATGACAAAGTGGAGTAAAATCACTGCAATGTGCAGCATCAAGTAGCTCACTGTCTTTATAAAATGGTGACAAAATACTAGATGATAAATTATACTAATACTCTCTAAATAGTTTGTTTCCTGCGAATAACTATTTCAATAAACAAAATGAACAATTCCATGTTATGTTACAACAGTAAAGAACTTACTTTCAGGTGGATGTCAGTAGTGCTGCATTGGTACAACAGCATTTTGTATTTTGTATTGTATTATTTGAGAGTAGGCCTGCAAAAAATATTCAGTAATATTCTATAAATGTGATCATTATTATTTTTAAAAATGGTAGTCAGTCAAATAAAAAACACTTTTATGAAACCATAAATCCTCACAGCTAAATGCTAGTATTTTAGTAGTACACAATTGCAAGCTCGACACACCAGACTCTGTGGGGGACCGGCTAACAAGACTCTGTTCTTAACAATCAGATTTAAGTGCAATGGAATTTAACACCAGGTACAGTTGAAATTCTTACTGCTATAAATTGATACATTTATTTTCAAGAAAAATTGGTTAAGATGTAAAATAGTCATTTGGAGTGGTTTAACATGAAATGTTCTGTTCATGCAGAAATGTTGACAGATTAGCAGCACTCTCCTTTAAAATGAGCTTCCATTGGATGCAAGTTATCCACCTGGAAGTATAGCCAAACTTTCAGATTTGGTTGATTCCTCCTCAAGCAATCTAGTTTTTTAACAGTAGGCTGTGGTTGCCAAGCAGTATAGTGATGAATGATTATTCCACCAAGAGCACTGTGTTTTTAATAAGAATTCAGTTGGTGTGTGCGGTTATGTGTGTAAATATCAAGCATTTACAACAGCTTTGAATGTGGCTTAACCAGTCAGATTTTAGAACCAGAAGTATTTTTATTGTTTACTATATGACAACCAACAATTAACACACCACAGAGTAAAAGTGTGCCAAAACCTTCACTGTCAAACTAAGAACAGGCAAATTGGCACTCATATTACACCAAGCTTTTATAGCCAAGCAGTTAAAAGTGCTTTCACTGCCAACGTAAGACAGAAAGCTTTGTGAACAAATTTCACACTCTCAGTAAACAAATATTTGTCAAGTCTTCCCAGGGGAGCTACTATGGTAGCCATCCATTCTCCCACAAAGCAAATTTCAAACTTTTTAACGTATTTCTTCAAGAGACAGCCACTGTTTTTATATGGTACATAAGCTAACTTGACATTCTCAGTCTCCAATTTAATTTTCTGTTTTGCAGACTTTCAAAGGACGGGAGAGCACAGAGAGCAGCGGCCCGCTGTGCTGCTGCAGCCTTAAACACGCTTCAAGTCACAGTGAAGCTCACAAAGACGGAGGCTCGCTTTCCACAGAACAGCAGCTCCTGCATGGCGATGGAGGTGGTGGAGAAGTGGCGTAAACATGTCACAAATGGATGGTGATCACTGCTGGATGCTCCAGGCTGGTTGCTGATTGCTTTCCCTCTCCTGCTCCTGAATCAAAATGTCAGCCAGCGTGAATGGAGAGCCCATGCTGTGTGTGGTGATAATTAGAAAGACTCTGGTCTACCTCTGCACACCAAACAAAAACAGAGAAGGTGTGAAAATCAAAGGGAACAAGCAAAGCAATAATGGGTTAATCAAACAAAGATGAAATATACTGGGACAAGTCTTTTTAGCCCAAATGAGCTGTTCTGTGATTAAAGTGTTTCTGTTCTATAAGGCTATTAAATCATATTAGCTCAGAGCAACCAAGCAGCACACTTGCTAAACAAAATGGTTTTTCATTAGGAAATATATTGCTTTGCCATTCTTTTCACAGAGTCAAGATGACAGAGTGGAGTGTTTATGATCGGAGATGTTATAAAGGAGGAGACGAGTCACAGGTTGAAGTATGATAACAGAATGCACTCGCTCTCGGCTAAGTCAGCCTGAGTGAGCTAATCAGTTGGCCCTGCAAACTTTTCAATGCAGAATGTTTTTGGGACTTTTGCACCTTTCTTTTTATTGTTGTTATTAACTGCCTATAGCATGCCTACTTGCAATCTAGCTGAGTAAAGTGAAGAAGTTGTATCAACAGCCATTTATAAGAGATGGAGTAGTTTGTAACCTAAACCTCAGCAAATTATGTTTTTGAAATATTAAACATTTGAACATAGTTTACTGCTATATAGAGCTTTGTCAGCCATTTTGGGAGGGTTTGAAAAGGGAAATGTGTCAGATTGCAATGATTTCTGGGCAAGTTCTGTTGCCGAGGATGACGCTTTCATCCACTTGATCCTTCAAACATCCAAGAGCTCATCTATTAAAATTATATTAAATAGACACCAGCTATTGCTACGCTGGTCAGCTGCAACAGAAGCTGATTTGCTGATCATCAATGACAATGCTGGGTGACCTGCTAAACCAGCCACAAACCAGCACTAGACCAGCACAAACCAGCAAGGAATTCATGATGGTCCATGCATTTTTTTCAGCAGGGATGGCTCTAGGGATTTCTCCAAGGGAAAATGGTGGACATGTTTCATGGTCCAGTCTCTTCCTTGCCAACCCTACAATATATATGCACACTGTGCAAAATGAATGAAATAGTCTCTCATGCACCTGATTTATGCTTACATATAAATGCAAAATTCAAATTCTTTGAAATCAGCAACTCATTCTAAATGTATTTTAGTCTAATAAAAAGGTGTGCATTATAGTTTGTCGATAAGACACATGAGATTTTTTCCAGCATTCTGTAAATCTGTAATGCTTTGGATTGCCACTCACAGAACTCTCAGACAGAAATAATAGGCATCCTGAGACTCATGACGTCCTTTCAAACATCTAATGCCTAAAACAGAAGTAAAAGGCTTTCACTGAAATCATCCGTTCTCAAAGCACCAAAGTCATCAATTGTGCATTGGCCTACCCTGGCACCCCGCAGTCAATGCAAACCCCTCCCTTCTCATCCAGCCACAGACAAGACCAGCCTGTTCCTCTGTGTAGTCTGCCCGACAGAGGAGAAAAAACAAAATTACCTGGCCCAGCATGACAGCTTGGAGAGAACCTGCACTGAATCCAAAACAGCAAAGCTCACCTATAGTCCTGATAAGTCCAGCTGTCTTCCCTTTCCTGCAGTCTACCACACACAAGCACTATTAACAAAATAGGCCATGAACTCAAGTTTATGTTAGTTTCTGTTGCTCTGCCTCTACTACCTGTTTCTCTACCTGCCTATGTGCCTATGTGTCCATTGCCTCAGCAGCTATGCAGTGTCATAGCCAGCACCATCAACACTGTATACCACAGTACCACAGTGTGAGCATTGTTCTGCTCTGATGAGTCACCGAACCTTTCAGCACATTTGCCAAAAACTCTTCAAAGAGAAGCTTGAAGACACAAGGAAATGTGCACTTCAGAACAAAAGGGCCACATCAAAACAAACATCTGAAGGAGACCACATGTTTTTCTGTGCAGCTTATAGTACGTCAAACAGATCATGTAGCCATTTCAGAGTTTCACTGGGAGCGGAAAATAACAGGACTGCTTGACTTTGACTGAAAGGATTGGCTTGAAGGCAACATTGTTATTATTTTTTCCTCAGTTACAGACATGAACAGAAATAGTCCTAATGAGGATCCATTAGCAAGTGTCGTAGCCCATTATCATTAGCCTTTTTGTCTCTAATTATGTTCCTGCCTGTCGACACTGCTGGGGAATGTTTCCAACCAGCCTCACTTCTTCCTTTTCTACTCAATCCAGATCAAACACACACTCACGATTTCAGTTGGACTCAACTTTGTCCCGGAAAATCAGACGTTTGCAGTGTCCAAGTACATTTACATTGTTGGCAAGACTGTGTGTGTGTATGTTATTCTCATGAACATAACACTAATAGAAATCTGCATGAAAAAATTCTCTAAATGTGTCTCTAAAATGTGTGTCTGCTTTTTTAAATATGAATTTTATTTGAATATACAAACATTGGATAAACAAACACTCTCACTAACACACACACACACACATCTTCTAAGCTGCTTATCCTTCTGGGTCGCAGGGGGTGCTGGAGCCTCAGAAGTCTCTGGGTGGAAGGCAGGAAACACCCTGGGCAGACAGACAGACATATACATTCACACCCACACCTAGGGCCAATTTAGCATGTCCATTTACCCTGACTGCACGTCTTTGGACTGTGGGAGGAAACCGGAGCACCCGGTGGAAAACCACACACATACGGGGAGAACATGTAAACTCCACACAGAAAAGACCCTGGTTGCAGGTGGGGACCTCAGACTACTTCTCAGTACCTTTCTGCTTTCTGGCTGATGTTTTGGTCACTTTTGAATGTTGGTGGTGCTTTCACACTCGTGGTAGCATGAGACGGACTCTACAACCCACACAAGTGACTCAGGTAGTGCAGCTCATCCAGGATGGCACATCAATGTGAGCTGTGGCAAGAAGGTTTGCTGTGTCTGTCAGCGTAGTGTCCAGAGGCAGGAGGCGCTACCAGGAGACAGGCCAAGACACCAGGAGACGTGGAGAAGGCCGTAGGAGGGCAACAACCCAGCAGCAGGACCGCTACCTCCAGCTTTGTGCAAGGAGGAACAGGAGGAGCACTGCCAGAGCCCTGCAAAATGACCAGCAGGCCACAAATGTGCATGTGTCTGCACAAACGGTTAGAAACCGACTCCACGAGGATGGTATGAGGTCCCGATGTCCACAGATGGGGGTTGTGCTCACAGCCCAACACCGTGCAGGACGCTTGGCATTTGCCAGAGAACACCAGGATTGGCAGATTCGCCACTGGCGCCCTGTGCTCTTCACAGATGAAAGCAGGTTCACACTGAGCACATGTGACAGACGTGACAGAGTCTGGAGACGCCGTGGAGAGCGATCTGCTGCCTGCAACATCCTTCAGCATGACTGGTTTGGCAGTGGGTCAGTAATGGTGTGGGGTGGCATTTCCTCCATTGGTTAATAAATTTGATTTCCATTGATGATTTTTGTGTGATTTTGTTGTCAGCACATTCAACTTTGTACAGAACATTATTCAGTGAGAATATTTAATTCATTCAGATCTAGGATGTGTTATTTGAGTGTTCCCTTTATTTTTTGAGCAGTGTACTTTACCAAATGTAGCATTTTGTAATTTTATCTCCTTACCACATGGGCAGCCATTGAGTTTTTTCTTCCTATTCTTGCCATAACATATTTTGTTGTTTTGGGTGACCTCTTAGAGTTTACCTTGAAAACATTCAAGTCTAGGCTATTCAACAGTTGAGAATAATTAACAAGCATTTTTTATGATTAAATATCAGAAATGAGAACAAGATAGGTGGAGTAATGAGAATTGTTGTAATGAGAATTAGAGTAAAAATATAAAAAAGAAAAATGTATGAAGTACTGTTTTTTCTGAGCTCTAATTGATCTGCTAAATGAAATGAATACTGTGTATCTGCATAATGAAAATGACACTTATCTGTGGATATGCTTTGAGGTGGTTTCCTGAGAATGGCCCATTAATACAGATTGTTAGCAAAGTTGTTTTACTGTATCATCTTAAAGTGCTGTATATGAATATATACAGAGCTCATTAACTGCTCTTACAAAGCAATGTCTTGGTAAAGTCATAAACAACTTTTTCCCTGATATCTGAATTTGATCAACACTCACTGGCCACTTTATTAGGTAGATGTACAATGGATCTACGCACATTGCCCATTTAGCTACATAAGCATATGATCATATAATCATTTCATATATAATCATCTCATTATTAATTCATACCTGTAGGTATAGGTGCACATTGTTGTTATATATAGTTACAAACAGACCATCTGTTTCTCTGCATACTTGGTTAGCCCTCTTTTAGCCCTGTTCTTCAGTGGTCAGGAACCCCACAGGACCACCATAGAGCAGGTATTATTAGACAGGTGAATCATTGTCAGCAATGCAGTAACACTTACATGGTGTTGGTGTGTTAGTGTGTGTTGTGCTGGTATGAGTGGATCAGACACAGCAGTGCTGCTTGAGTTTTTAAACACTGTGTCCACTCACCCACTAGTACACTTACAGATGTAAACTCAGAGATAGTAGCTCATCTGTTACTGCACAGTTTGTGTTGGTCATCTTCTAGTCTGTCATCAGGGGTTACAGGATGCTGTTAGCTGGATAATTTTGCCTGGTGGTCTATACTCAGTCCAGCAGTGACACTGAGATATAGTTGTACCAGTATAAACCACACTATGATGTCACTACCTTGTCAGAGTCACTGAATGCAGAGAATTATCCACAACCCAAATATTAGCCGCTTTGTGGTTGTCCTGTTGGGGTCCTGATCATTGAAGAACAGGGTAAAATGGGGTTAACAAATTATGCAGAGAAACAGATGAAATACAGTCTGTAATTGTAGACCTAAAATGTGCTCCTATATTGTAAGTGGAGCTGAAAAATAAGGTGGGTGTTCCTTATAAAGTGTCCAGTGAGAGTAAATATGCATGTGATATAACATTAAATGCAGATATGATATTATATTACTTGTCATGACACAACAGCTCTGACACCTTATGTATGTACTGCCTACAAGTTATTAATATAGTATTCATGGTAGTGTATGTATATGTTTTATGGATTATACTCCAAAGCTCTGCATAATTCTTGAAAATCTGTAAATGTGGGAGGTCAGAAATTCAGTCCAACTCAACATATGTCCACATTGACTTGATTCATTTGCTGCTTTAAAAACAGCACTGCACATTAAACACATAAAATCCTTGTATTTGTTGAAGACATGATTCCAGAATCCAAGAGCAGAGCACCAAACACTTTGCCAGAGTGAACAGCTTGAGGTTTAATTAACTTCTAGTAGCTGTAAACAAGCTAGCTCTTTTTATAGATACGTCTTGTAGATTTCTTGCAAAACGTGTAGGGCATCAGATAATCTAAATTCTTATGAATTACCTACAGACAAGTGACAAAGGGAAAAAAACAACAACAATAGGTATGTTACTAAGTTTTTGGGCTACTCTGACCCACCAGAATAGCTTGGTAGTGATTTTAGAAGTCTCTGGAACTCTAATAAAGGGATTAAACACCAACAGGATTAAACAGTATGTTCACCTGGGTTGTGATCTGGTGACCACAAAGGCCAAAGCTTTGGGTCCACTATGGATGGGGCTCACTGTCATAGTGGAAGACACCCTTTCTGTCAGGATAGAAATGTTTCATCATAGGATAAAAGTGAGTCACAGTAACTAAGGAAGTTTTCAATGATTTGCATTGACTTCTTACTCTAGAGGGACTCACCATGGCCCCCACAGCATTTGGAACCACTGGACTCCTTCACTATAGGGCCCAGCAGGTCAAGTTTGTACTGTTCTCTTGATGTATGCCACACATGCATGACGCACAACACTGGGATCCCTAGTTCCTGTTATTGACATTGTAAAGAAACATCTCAGTGATTGAATTATGCAAAATTTTGAACAAATCTGTGGATTTCCACTTTAAGACAGGATTCACTTAGAAATGTTTAGAGCGATGTTTCATAACAGTGGGCCTCCTGCACATTTTCGTGCTTTTTCTGCTTTAACTCTCCCACTTTAACTAAGTAATGGGCTGTTATTAGCTGATCAGTTGGATTGGGAGGAAGAAAAATGTGCAGGGCAGTGGGCCTCCACGACCAGGGTTGAGAAACAGTGGTTTAGAGCAGTGGTCACTAACCATCCTCCTTGAGATCTACTTTTCTACAGAGTGCCATTCAAGTCAACATCGTATGTGCTAAACCTTCTTTACCTGACACTAATACATCTGATCCAGCCAATCGAGGACTTCTGTAGAAGTTAATTTTCTGCAGCAAGCACTCCACAGGAAGGCAGATCCCCAGAAGCAGGATGAGTGAACCTGGTCTAGAGTAAAATGAAACACCTCCAATATAAAGTTCTCTGAGCCTTTGCTATCAAAAGATAAATTCACACTGGTTTTGTCCATCAAAAAGGTTCTTACTTACATACTTTTCAGTTCTACCAGTACTGTGCTATTCATCCAATTTGCATAACACTGGTGTTTGGCTGTCTATAAAAAACATACAGAGCTTGATCAAAAATGGGGGCATTAAAGACGAGACATGGTGGGTTTGATTGTGGAACATCATTCAACCAAGACAAATTAGAATTTGAATTAGTGATATGGAGTCAGGCAGGTGTGAGTTTGAAAAAACAATGTTTCAGATTAGGTCAATGTGGGTTAGCACATTGCACTCCAAACTGGTTTGGGTCAATTGAGGTCTATTTCTCAGAACAATAGGCAGGTACAGGTCAAACTAAAGCTGCCCTATGAACAATTACTATGGCAAAATTAAGTGACCTTTAACTTATGTAACTAGATTCAGAACTTGCTGAGGAAAATTCTTTTGTTAAACATGTTCAAAACTCTGTTGACTTACAAGAGGTGAAAACAGCATGTGAAAATGACTTTGAAGTAGAAAATCACAACTACAAAGGCAGCTACACAGGTGCAACTGAATGCTAATTAGCACTATGTCTCAGCTATAAAAAGTCTGACAGAGTTTCAAAGAGGCCAGATAATCGGTATACAACTGTATATGTGGTGATGTACAGTGACAAGCATTTAATAGACAATGCTGAGAGAAACACTGAACACTGCAGGGGTGATGAGGCGGTTAATTATGAGTTCAGGAGAACAGGTTGAGAAGCCTGATGGCTTGGGGTACAAACCATTCTTAAGGCAGCTTGACTGGACCAATGATGCTGTTTGGCATATGGCAACAGTGTGAAGAAGAATCATCTAGGAAGGGTGGATGTATTCCCTGACTGTGGAATACACAGAGAAGTGTATGGGTGTGGTGATCAGTCGTTTGCATGTTTGGATCTAGTAGTAGTATTTAGGGGAATTCCACCAATTTTTCTCAATTTATGCACATTTCGATGTAAGTCAAGATGTAAGTCAGTCAGAGTTGTTTGATTTGAGATGCACTATTCTAGAGAAATTTGATTACTCTAAACTCTTTACAGTGGTGGTAATAGAATAGAAATAGAAATAGCCTCTTTATTTACTATTCAAAACTACCAGTTTTGAGTTTTTACATGTATGATGATAACTGTAAATAGTGGTAAGTCAGAAAATATAAATTTTACATCCCTTTGTACAGCCTCTCTGCAATTCATGCATTTAAAATGATGTTTTAGGCTAAACAGTTATTTCAAAACTATTGTAAAACAGGCTTAAGAACTTTCTGTGAGGGAGCTTTTACATGCAATAAATAAATCTGGTGCCTATCAACACCATTATGAATAGTTTTGACTTTGGTTTTTCTAGAACAGAGCATTTCACACCAAACCACTCTGACTGACTTTGCTTATAGCTTGTGTTTGTGGGCCAGATGAGATATGAGTCTCATGAAATATAATCCACAGCTGATGCAAAGTGTGTAAGGTTCATTATTTTCTCTAAAAGTCACCAATTGTTTTGTGTTTTTTTTTTGTTTTGTCAACAACAGGTTGTTGTCTGAACACCAGACGGCAAGTAAGCTGACTTCTTCACCAAGCAGACATTATCACCATGGACCTTTTTGGAGGACCGAACTTATAAGGTTATAGATGTCTATAAGGACTCCATACAAATGCTAGGCTAAGTGTTTAAGATTAGCACTTAGATTACACTTGACTTCAGTGTATGGTTCTAGGGAAAAGAACCTTTATTTTGTGTGGTTTTACTGTGGTGAAAAAGAGCTTCTTTAAAATAAAAAAGGCCCTAAATGCATAAAGTGTGATAAGATCAAATAATGCTCGATTTCTATACTCTTTAAAAAGGGCTTCTTGAAGGGCTCTGTATTAAAGACAGTGGTTTTATGTAGAACCATGAATACTTAAAGATCCATTTACATTAAAGTGTTACTTCTGTGTTGAAATGTTTCTTCAGATTGATGGAAAATGTGTTGTATATTTAGCACCAAAAAGGGTTCTTCTACTGTTATAAGCTTGACATCGTAGAAGACAAATTAAGGTGTGTGGAGACAATGCAACTTAAATATGAATACAGTGAAATATGATACAATTTTGTTCTTTAACTAAAGGTACTGAAGATGTTCGCTTGAAGGTACCATCTGAGTGACAGAAGGGGTACCACTTCACTGACATTTAAGTAACTTTTTTTCTAAAAGTATATGGTAGCAGGATAGAGAAGACAACGACATAAGTTTATTTTAGAATAATCAAGAATAATCGAAACATTAAACAAAAACACTTTTCTGATTTTCTTCATTTACAATCAGCTCCCACAGCGTCATCAAGTGGAGGCTATTTAGATTGACTGGCCCAACTGTTCATTTAAAACAGAATGATTAGGCCTAGTTGTAATACTACCTGTGAACTCATAAAGACAAACTGTTTGAATCTGATGTTACGTAATCTATAAAATTACAGCTACTACTCTACAGCTACATTTTAAACAGCTTGTGTCCATTGCTGCAGAAAACAGCATGCAGTGTTATACAGTGTTATTGACCACATAAGCAAGTCTATTTGAGATTACTTATCAATTTGTTTTTTTGGCCAAATCATAGCTGTAAAGTGTAAAGCCTGGACAAAAGCCTTGAAGCAGAACTCTGTAATGAAACTTTTTAAACTAGTATAGAACAGATACATTATTCAAACCCACTCAATATACTTGTTCATCCAGCTATAGATAATGACATTCAGTGATGGAGACATTGTGGAGATGTTTTAATCTGTACTTTACTCAGGCTGAAAGATCAAAGAAAAGGCTAGAGACTGACCTTAGTCTACCTAGTGAACACCAAACTATTTTCTACTTCTCTTTCACTTTCAAGCTAAAATTCAACATTTCAGTAGTCAAGAGAACATGATATCTTAACAAGCAAACAGAGCATGTGTTGCGCTATTGATTTATGAGGGAAAACTCAAAAATGCTCAAATTTGCAGTAGGACATGGGGTTTGGTTTAGACAGCTCCACATCATTTCCATTTGACAACTGCACTTACTCTAGCTTATGCCTCCTTTCTTTTAACAGCCCCAGTTTAAATATTAATACCCACCTTTACCTCAGGAAACCTTGTCCTATTCTTTTTTCTGCCATTTTTGGAAGACTTATTTATGTTTTTGTGGCATCTTAAGAATTAAATTAATCTTCTGAATTAAAAAAAAAGGAAGGTCTCATTCTTCATAAATACTGTAGCCCCCATTGATTACACTGAGAGGTCCAGTGTGAGGGTGATAGAATGCATGATGAATTGCTTTTGGCTCTGGCTCTAGCCTTTATTAAGTTGGTTTAAAAAGCTAAAATCATGAGCATAGAGCCTATACCCAAATAGGTGTTTTTTTAACTGATTCGACTGTTGTTCATAGAGCATTCGTTCAACACAATGTTTTTTCTATAAGAATGAAGCAGGGATGCTCAACATTATTCCACTTATATAATATACAGTATAATGCTTATACCTCTACTTCTATAGCTCTCTACCTCTTTCTATTATTCCACCACAGTCACTTTATACTCTGTAGCCAAACTACTTTGAACACTCCTCTTATATCACCATGTATGTACAAGTATGTTCGTGACACTTTAGCAACCACCAGAGATACCATAATAATGGCCTAACAACACCCTAGCAACCACCTGGGATGCCACCATGCAATGCCCTAAAAACAAGCTGAAGAAACACCACTGTAACTACGTAAAATTACTAAATAAACCCAGTTATCAAAAACAATCAACAGCATTCTGAAACTGCTTTAGCTTTTGTAGCGTTATTAGCTGTCTTTGTCAAGCAGACAAAATTTATTCACAAAGTTTATTTCTATATGACTACTAACTGAATGAAGTGTCATTCAATTAAGAATCTTTGTGGGCCGCTGTTTACTCATGGCTCCTGGATTTGCCATCCATTCCCATCACCCCCATCACCTCAAACAGTAGTGGAAAAGGTGAAAAAATGTTTTCCTGCATCTGGGTACATTTAATTCTGGCAAAACGTCATAGGATGCCATCAACACACAATTCCTGTTTCCAAATGTTAAACTCAGTGGTGGGTCCTTAATTAAATGGAGAGTTATGGGATCTCTGGCTGTTCTATATGCTCATATAACAAGGATTATGGAACCATTTTACAGGTGGAACACTGTGTATTCATGATGTTCACATATTCTAAGATGATAATTTCCTCTTACATGCTGCTAAACATATTCAGGGCTCACATGAACACAAGGATACATTCATAAGCCTTTCATAAAAGAATACAAAGATTTTCCCCCTCCTTTAACCCTCATTCTTGAGAAAGAATCAAATATTCCATTACACACAGTTCAGGACCTGCATGGCAGTGTTGCAGGAAAGTTTAAAATAGCATGGAACATGGTAGGAACATAAAGCATGAAGGTTATACATGGACATATTTATCTTCCTACTGGCCTGTTCTGTTTATGGCATATATTACATGCTGCAGCACCTCCAGTTTTGTATCAAACCACTGTGCATAACCACATTAAAATGCACGCACAGCATACTTGCAATATGTAGGAGCAATCTGGTCTCTTTGGCAAGCCATTTATAAGAGAGGGTGCTGTCTGATGGTTGGGCTCCCATGTGATCCTTTTTATACAACCATGTCACTGCCATCTCACTTGTAGGAGGTCCTTTGACCTCATGACAGGCTCTGTTTGAAGTCAGATTATGCATTATGCATATTACGCAAGTGTTATAATTGCATGCATGTCATCTTTGCTGTCAGTAAAAGCGACTTTTTCATACTGATCTGAGACCTGAGTTCTGGAATGCGTTAATCTGAACCTGAAGGACTTTGAAGTTTTGGCTCTTGGAGAAACCAGTCAGGGATCTGTAATGATCACACACTTTACTGAGGAGCAGAAGGCTACACAACACCTACATAAGCCTTTTATGAGAACTGATATAAACCTATATAGACATTTGTTAAGATTTATTCCAAGAAGCATGAAATAAGAGGTGAAATAATAACCCCCCCCCTCCCCCCCCTTCAGTTTTTTTCTGTCCACATGGGACTCTGGGGACTTTAATGCACATTATGTGGGACTGTTCAGACGTTCATGCATTTTGGGAGGAGATTGTTGATTCTATCTTACCTCTGACCAAGATATACTTCCCCATGGATACTGAACTTCATTTACTTAATGACAACTCCCATACGTCAAAAAGTCCCAAAAAGTCCCATACGGAAAGATCCCAGAAAATATATCTGGCTGGTTTAACTGCGGCAAAAACAGTTTTGTCCAGCATTGGCTACCCACTCAGAACCTGTCCATATGCCACTGGCTCCTACATCATTGGATATCTCCTATCTGGAACTACCATCTGCAAGAATTAGCAATACTGCCCCTAGAACTGTTGATGCCTGTACTCACAGAATATCTAAAGTCTGGACCCTTGTGCTTGCTTAACTATATGATATGTTTAAGTTGTGAGTGATGTAGCTCAATTTTCCTGTGTCATATGTTGTATCTATGATTGGTTCTTGTTTCTAAGTCCCGTGTGTGTGTGGGTCGAGGCTGGAATGAGGGGACTGTCTTTTGTTTTTTTTTCTTTAAATAGGAAATAATAAAAAAATAATCACAATAATGAATGTTTTTCACTCTGTCTCTGACTGCTTTGGCTCTCTGGTCTACACAGGTGTCATATAGTCTTGTAAATATGGCCATTCAGCTGCTGTAAAAATCTTTTCATTCATCAATCTTTTCATTCAAAAATCATTTTTTTATTTTTTCTTTTTGGAACCAAACATGTTTCTTTGGAGCAAAATCCAAAAATCATTCTTTAAACATCAATCCACAAGTGGTTCATCTATTACATTACTCCAAAAAAGAACCCTTTTTGTTCCTTTTGGCACTTTTATTTGTGTGGTTGGTACTTTAATGCTATGAATGTTGTTGATAAGGATTTGTGTGGTAGCAGTTGATCACCATGAAAGGGCAACATCTACCCACAGAATTTTCTTCTCCTAGAGCTAAACATCCCCAAACCAATGTGCAGCTGAACTTTCTGCTCTCTGTAGAGATGTGGGATCAGCACAACCTGAGCCAGCCATCTGGACCTTTGGACACAGTTCATACTCTCTAGCTGAAAAACTCTCGCTACAGCTGCAGCTGAATCACAGAGTGCATTATAATTTCACACATCGCCCGCGACTTGGACAAATAAAGGGAGCCCATGTGCATTCGCATCAGTCTCATATCATCCATAATTTTATACTCACATTTTTTTGCTCTCCTTTGCAAACTTGTATTCTGTAAATGGAGTGGAACTCTGGGAGCGGTTCCCACCAACATGAAGTTCCAAATACAGAGTTGGATTACAAGAGTTCCAGTGCCATCTGTAACCCTCCCACCCACATTCAGCTGTGGGGGTGTGGGTTAATTAATGAAAGCCTTGCATGTAGAATAATGAGCACATGCATTAATCATCTCTTCTATATTTAATAGATCCTCTCAGCTCTTCCAAATGCCTGGATGGGGCACAACTGAATAGCGTTATGCTGTGCTCTCTGCAGGAGAAGTAAACATGGGCTGGAGTCTGGACTGTTGCACTGTCTGTAGATTCAAATCAAACAGCAGACAGAGATAAACACAAACACAAAGTGTGTCTGGGGTGCAGATGTGGGACTCCCCAGGGCCACAATGTCTAGCCAAGATATCAGGACAACCTGATTCATTTCAGTGACACAGTTACTCAAGTATGGAAGCCCATTCAGAGGGGAAAAAACTGGCATGCCAAAAAATGGCAGTTTTTTCCCCTCATCTCTGTTTCTGGCAGCAGTATGTTAAAAATCTTGACTAAGTAGTTCAAAATAATAACATGCTATGTCAGAATAACATTTTCTTTACATTTTGAATTAGTGTCCTAAGGTAATTACTTATTTTTTCAATTTATGAAAAAATAATGGTTTATTTTCTAAAGGTGTTTGACTTAGTATCTCGAAAAAATGACATACTACTTCAAAGCTACTATCAAATGAGCTACTTTCTTTAAATTTTGAATTAGCATGTCAAAATAATTACTTATTTTCTTCAAATCATGACTTCAGTCTCAAACATCAATCATTCTTAAGAAGAAATTTCTTCTTAAAAACAAACTTATGCAGTTTTCACAAAGATGCTGAATTTCACCAATATTTTCTTATTAAGGATTTTCTCTTGTGTAAGAGCACAAAGGTGCAAACAATTCTGTGGTTTAAGAACACATCATGAATCATAGTCATAGACCTTTCTTAGGAAATTTCTCAAGAACAAATAAAAAACATTTAGGAAGATATTGGGGAATGAGGCCCTAATGACTTTCCAAAAAAATAACTTCTTTTCTTGAAATTTTATAAGGCATTATTTTGACACAGTAAGTCATTTTTTCAAGGTGCTGAGTCATTATTATATAAGTTTTAACTATTTTTTCTCTACATAGTAAGTAAGTGCTTAGGCATTTAGGCAAGCATTTTTTTTCTTCATGTAAGTATTTTCTTCCTGCTACCTCCTGCAAAAGTATTTTCATTTTCTATTAATATTAACGAATTTCACAATGTGCTGTTACACGCTAGTCATATCACCAAACACTCTAATTGCTGTTCAGCAAATATAAACACCTAAGGTTAGCTCAGCAGCTCAGAACTTGAGCTCAAGCATTACTGAAGAAAGGATCTCGGGACTCAGCTCTAGTTCAAGCGATAGATAGGTTTAAAAGACCGAGCAACAGCAGCAAAAGACTGATGGAAGAGCTGAAAAGTCTGAAAAGTCTAGCTAGCTTAAGCCACTTAAAAGTGTCCACCAGAGATTTTATTTGTGTGTTTATTTGGTATGCGAATAAAACATGACTGCTGCAACACTGAATCCTGCCTCCAGTGTCCTCTTTGTGCCCCGGGGTAGCGAATGACGTGCTACAGGCCCTTTCAGTGGTTGAGTCTGACACCCCTGCTCTACCCGATGGGATTGAGCTTCCGTGCCTGAACTCACCTGTGACACACTTGCACACATGTTCCAGACTGAAAGACGCAGCAGATGGAGCCGAAATTGAGGTTCATGCCATCTGTAATTAGCAGTGGTATTCATCTATACATGGTGCTAAAGAATCAGTGTGGTCTTCTCACTGCAGCCACTTTACTGCATAGAGCAGAACAGAATGCAGAGCTTAAACCATCTGGATAGGATGGGCCTCAGTAACTTTGATGAAGTGTAATGAAGTCAGAATCACCACAGGACTTACAGATGATGAACAGTGATCACTCATCTTTTATTTTGCAGGTCTTAGAAAAGAACCAAGTGCTTGTGGCTAGTACAGACATCTTTACAGCTCTTTCTACAAGAGCTGGAATTGGTAAGTGCACATATCATTCCCACAGGTTTGAAACCTGCTGCACTTCTGACCCCATGTAAACTTTCTCAGCCAGACTCCCTCTGTCAGGTGATATTTTCCTCAATTTTTGTGTTGTGAAGCAATGACAGCACCTCATTAAAATCATCTGCAGTGCATTGTACGGAAGCATGGCTCACCTCCAACAGAACAGCTACTGGGTTATTTTAGGAGCACCCTCCGCACATCATATATAATTACCCAAGTACCAAACACACCTTTCATACTTGTGGTTGCAGGTGATAATGATCTTTCAGGGAAAAACACAAGCTGCACAGCTGTAATTATTACCTCTAATACTGAAATGTTACATGGGGCTGCAATTATGAAAGAACACTTTGGAGACCTAGGGTACCACAATAGTTTTTGGAAGACACAGGAAATACATCTAACTGTGAGCCAAGAACTGCTGCAGTAGCAACTTAATTAGACTGGAGGGTTCACTTATATTTAGTGTACCTGAACTAAAGTGTTGAGTATGCTGTAAAAGGCCATGACCCCTCTTAATAAAGTAATGTGCTTTCCACCAAAATTTCTCTGAAATAAACAGTTTTCTGAACTGTAACGTCAATGTTTCAGACTTGATTCAAAGTTTTGGAGGGTTTTAGAGTTTTGACCCTTTTGTTCATCTCAAGATGCAATGGCTAACAATACATTCTCTGAGTGGACAACAAAGCACTTTAGTAAGTCAGTCTAGATGACGGCATTTGCTGAATGGCGTGTACAGACATGTACAAAGTTCAGGGCACCCCTGATCAAATAACATGCTTTGAGGTTTTTCTAAGTGGAAATAAATTAACAAAGGGAACACACTTCTACACATTTAAATGCATATTTAAATTATTGTTTATTTGCTTGATAAAATAAAACATCGGGTCTGTGTACCACGGTGTTCACACTTTTTGCATATAACTGTAAATGTATGTGTAGTTTGGATACGAGTACAATGCTGCGAAGATTTAACCCCTGAAATTCCCAGTCTTATTGCATCCAGTAACTACATAGCACACGATGCAATCTAGCTGAGTTTTTCCTAAGGCTGGTTTTGCAAAATGAAACTTAATGTAATGATGTTATAACTGAAGTTTGGGGGGGATAGCATGCCTGACACTCCTCCTTCTTCCAATCTAACACCCTATAAATTCATATCCTCTCCTTCTGTTCCCTTGATGAAATGTTCGTAATCCCCACCGCCACATGCATCTCCTCCCTGTTCCTCAGTCCAACATCAGTACTACTACCTCGGGGGGGGTGGTCCATCCTTCTAGATAGATTTGCATTTGTTCTTGTTAAAGTCATCTGGGAGGGTTTATTTACATATTTGCAACATTTTTATCTTTGTATGTCTGTCTATGGTTCCTTATTGTATGAGCTTTTTATCCATTGTTTGTATCTCAAGCCTTTGAAAATGAACATTTAAGCCGTTGCAATCATAGTCTACTAGATATCTTGCTCATCCTGTCCAAGAAGCACTGCAAGTTAATCGCAGACTGCATCTTGGTCACCCCTTCTGTAATTGTTTTCATTACAGCATCCGAGGTCTGGGTAAAATTAGGGGACATCAAGAGAGAGAAAATAAATCTAGCTACAGAGATTATAATAACAGCAGGCTAATACACTGTTAGAAATAAACAGGCTCTGTGCAGGTGCTTCTTTCATTCATCCAGGTACAAACAATATAAACATACCCTGAAAGGTATAACAGTGGCTTTAAAACAGAACAAACCAGGAAATGAGACGGGGTGTGTGGACTCATTATACATTAGAAAATATGCTCTCAATAGATTCTGATACAATTATGTTCACTGACTAAAGGTACTGAGATGTACCCTTGATGGTACCACCCCAGTAACAAGAGTGACAGTGAAAGTTTCGTACCCTTACAGAAGAATAAATGGTGGCACAAATGGCTGCTGTTAGCGTTAATTAGCTAGTTAATCCAAATGTTAAACTCATGTTTGTTGTCATGCTTCAAGAGACTGACAAATTAAAAAACTTTATTCAAGGTGCATCGCATCTGTTTGGTTGAGTTTCAGATGAGCTGCTGGACGCTTTACAGTTTCAAATGCATTTCAAGTAACTGAGGCTGCATGAAGATTTCACCATGTAAAGCCATCTAATGGTTAGCAGTGAGGAACTGGACCCTAACACAGAAGAGCATTTGTGGTGTTAAATAAATCAAAAATAATGTCCTGAACAAATTTCTACTACTATTTCTATAAATCCTATTTCCATATAATCAGCTCATACTCACTCACGAAACATAAGAACGTAAAGCCTGTACTCAAGCAGCATTCAAAAGAGATTACCAAAACAAATGTTTTGATTTGGCTATTTAAAGAAATTGCTACTGCACGCTCTTGACAAAAAAAAAAAAATATGTGGAGAACGTAATTTACTTTGAGGGGATAAGCAGCGGTTTTCTTTTTAGCATAAAGAGTGTGACCTCCAGACAAAAGCTTTCAATCAGAAATGAAACACCTCCATAATCAGCCTCCTTTGTGTCTGCCTGCCAAACCACGGAAGAAAAAGACGATGGCATTTCTTCTCATGAGAGCGGGCTATTTGGTAGCTGTAATACCTGAAAAAAAAACGATGCTTTTGAGTTCAGCAAGCAAAGTGTAGTCTTCCCCAAAGCTCTTCACTACAAAGGCAGCTAAGGAGCTTAGCTTGCTTGGCAAGTTTTGTTAGTGTGTTTAGAAAAAAGGCAGAGATAGAAAGCCTGAATCTGTCTCAGGGGGGTCAGAGATCAGCATTCTGTGCATGGATCCATTTTTCTATGAAATTTCAAATAAACAAAAAACTACATTAAAAAAGACATTCATGTACTGTAAGAATTTTGTTTTCTAGAGACTCAGAGTGAAACTACATAAATTATTAGCACAGCATTTTTCTAAAAGGTCAATAAGATCAGTATAACATACAGTGCAGATCATAGATATCTGGACAGTGGCACATTTAAAATCAGTCTACTGTATTCAGACTGGCTACAGTAAAGTGAAGAAAATGGGAAGATGTAATATACCAAATTACATATGAAACTCTTTTAGCAGACCTGCTCACTTCAAAGAACTGCAACCAATAGACATCCCCAGTTGCTGTATCTCTTCCTTCATGATGCTCTGCCAGATAGTCATTTCCAGTTGCTTCTGTGGGACTGGGGCTTTTGCCTCCAGTACTGTCTTCATCATTAAAGCATTCTTTCCACTACTGTGCGCTTCTGTGGTCTGATAGTTATTTGATTCTGACACACACTTAATAATTTGAAGTATTCTGATTTTTCAGCCTCACGATGACCTGCTTTAATGAAATAAATGGCACACTGTCACATGTGTGTCACATTTAGAATCAAGCCTAAACTTTTTGTTCTTGTTTTTGTTTTGAGCAATGACACACCCTGCCAAGGAATCAATCTGTGGCCAGTTATTTATGCTCACCTGAAAATTGGTGGACTAGGTACAATACCCTTCAATAGTTTGGCATCTATGGCCCTCATTCACCAATACCGTCATTAGTTTTTTCTTACATTTTGCTCTAAGAAAAAGTGTATGTCAGACTCATGACATGTTCTTAAAGCTCAGAATTGTTTGCAACTTTTTGCTCGAGTGTGCGTAGATTCAGAACTTACCTTGGAACAACTTCAAAATAAGAAAACATTGGTGAACGTCTAGCCAAGATATCAGGACAACCTAATTTCGTTCAGGGACACAGTCACGTGAGTATGGAAGCCCATTTCTGTCATAAAGAAGTTAAAAAAGGCCTGTCCCCCTCCATCTCTGTTTCTGTTTTTTGTTTTTTTGTTTGTTTTTTTTCCAAAATTAGGAGTATCTTGAAATAACATAATATAACATAATATCCTGAAATTTTGGTTGTTTAGTATGTCAAGGTAATTACTTATTTTCTTGACTTAGTATCTTAAAACAATGTGTTCTTAAGAGGAGATGAAGATTCTGACATTCACTAATGTTTTCTTATTTGAGATTTGTTCTTAGGTAGGAACAGAATCTACACATACTCAAGAGTAAAGAATGAGGCCTAATGTTCTTGAAGCTACATATATACAATAACATGTATACTATCATGATGATTCTATTGTGATGCTACTCCCGTACCACTTCATTTCAACTCATTCATATTGCAAATAAAAACCGGCCGGTGTGAAAGGCTACATTGATTAATATAGGAGCGTATTGCATGGCACTGCCCGGCACGTCATGCGGCGTGGTTACCGCGTCTGGTGTGAAAGGGGCTTAAGGCTCTGGGACACCAACGATTCACAGTGACAGCCATTATGTTCAAATGGAGAAAACTCTGAATCTTCTCAGATGTGGGCAGCTCAACAAAATACCTTTAACAGTACAATAACGACTCAATTCATTAAGATATAAAAGAACCCAGACAAACATCTAAGGAACTCAAGGCATAGTCAAAGTCCTGACTCGAAACTTACCCAGAAGCCAGATTTGCAATGATTTGATCTCTGATTTTGAATCTGTAGGCCCATTCAGTTGCTTTGTGAACTGAATCTGTCTATCTTTGCAACGCTAAGCATACTAACGTTGCTGTTACCCTGGAGACATTAGTATTCTTGCTGCCTTCTCTTTACCGTAATGAACAAACATCACATTTTTTGCTTGCCCCAAGAGCAAACCATCTATCTCCTCCCTCAGTTTAACACCATATATCTTATTCATAAAAGCAAATGCATAGTCTGAAAGGTCATAAATCCAGTGGGCATTTGGGCAGTGAGGACGTGTGTGTGCAGATGAATGGCTTTGCTTCGAGGCCAGCAAGCGCTCCCCTCACCTCTCACTCAGGCGCCAATGGCATGCTGAGCTGTGAGGCCACTCTGTGGGGAGAGCTGCTGGCTCTGGCTTAATTAGGCAGTGTAAGTGTTAGTCAGCCTCTGGTGAAGTGCCAGTACAGAAACCCAACAAAATGAGGCAGTTTAGGGCTTTCACACTCCGTTTCTGGCCAGATGAATGAAAGAGACCTGCGTTGGGGTGATTAAGCGAAGCTTTTTTTATTGGAGTCACACGGCAGAATCACTACAGCTCAAGCAACTGCTAAATGAGTTAAATCTACCCGCACAAAGCTCAGTGTATTGCCATTTAATTCTGCTGGATTTCACGTCATAAAAAGCTTTTTTTACACTTTGTCCCAATGAATTTGATACCGCAGAGAAAGCTGTATCTCTAGGCCTGTCACACTTCTGCTTGATTTCAGTTCAGGCTGCTCAGTTTTTTCCATCTTATTTTTTATCTTTATAGTCTGAATTCTAAGTTTTTCCTGTATTTGTTCATCTTTACAAGTAGAGTTAGATTCATTTAATGAAATGCTCCAAAAACATAATATATTTACATTAACTTTAAAAGTAAATAACATTTTTGCCTTCTCCTGTAAAGGTACTAATTTGCTAAACTTTATTTTTTGGAAAATTTACTTCTAAAGCTCAATGTTGGCAGTACACAGATGACAGCAAACCCAATATTCCATTGTTTTCGAGGAGCTGCGACAGAAAATGCTGCCTTCACCAGACAGGGGAACATTCCATCATTCCAACATTCCACAAGTTCAGTTTTCCTAACTTTTTCCATTGACTGCAGTGGTAAAATAAACAGAATGTTGATTTTTTGGATGCCAAACATCTCATTGTTGAATTTTAAAAAAATCAAAAGACTTCAGAACTTCCATGTGGCTTTTTCCATGTTTAAAAAACTATTTATTCTGCTGAAGCTCTCCTCTGATAATCATTCGTTTTCACAGGCAGCACTGTCACCATGCCAACGTTTGCGTGGCTTCACGCTGCCTCTAGTCAGATACTGCTAAGAAGTGCAAACATGTGAACACAGCATTAGGGTTACAACTGCAGTAAAATGACCCGAGTAAACAAACTCTTCTTCCACGATGCTACAGATGCATCATGAAATATCAGTTTGGAATATCAGTCATATCTAAATATCTGTCTGATACAGATATTATCTCTTAACACCAATCTGATTTCACTACTAAAACTACAAACACCAAAAACACATTTTATTTGATCTTTTTGTTGTATACAACAGCTCATAAACTGATGAATTATGACCTACTGCTTATTTTTCATCACAAATGATGACTTTGATGCATCTAAACATCAATTATTTCTTCCCCACCACTAAATATACTAAATGTAGCACATATGAAACTGGTTTTGGATCCCCAGCTTAACATAGCAAAACTTCCTGTTTTTTCATAGAGACCTAAAATCTCATGAAGTAGGATTTCTTGCCTTACAGGCTTAAAGTTAAGTTCAGACTTACCCTGGATTTTCTCTCGATGGTGGATAACTTTTTTGCTGGGCTGCGACATTAACTGCTCCAGGGCAGGTTAAATTTGGGATTATACCAGCTCTTGGACTAACCAAGGCTGCGCTTCTGGTGAAAGTGGATTGAGGTCACTTTTGTCCTTCATGGTGTTTATGGCACCAATCATGTGTAAAACATTGCTTTTCAGCAGAGGAATCACATCATACTACATATATATTAAGGATATGAGGCAATCATTACTCTAATGAGCACTAA
The DNA here is from genome assembly GCF_015220715.1 of Pygocentrus nattereri. NCBI lineage: Eukaryota > Metazoa > Chordata > Actinopteri > Characiformes > Serrasalmidae > Pygocentrus > Pygocentrus nattereri. The sequence continues at coordinate 19,211,420 of NC_051221.1, read as the reverse complement.
TACAGTGGCAGTGGAGGTAGGACTGTTTTTTACCATCATAAATGCTTTACTATCTATATATTTATGTAGGCTTCTTCCTTATTTGAAAAATAAGCCCCATGACTTCTCATATTTCATGCAATTGACAGCGTGTCATAAACATTAAGGTTTCATGTTCACAAGCAAAAGAATTAATCATAGCTTGAATATCATATCTAATGCCTGGTTAACAGAGAAAGTTATTAACCACCTTCATAAAATAAGATAACTGCATGTCATTAGGATCTGCAAAGCCTAAGTGAGACATGCTTTGTGAGACAGACCAAATAAGTCCTTCATATTCTGGTTAAGGGAAGCAAACCCTTCTGCACACTTATGAACAGCAATTAGTCATCAATATATTATGAAATTGCTTTGATGCCTCCAAGGATTAAAGCTGTAAAGTATTTAAGGGAATCCAGCCATCGTCTGTGTTATTATGCAAAAAACTAATGTCATTGTGTAAAAGTGAAAAAATATATTCAGAGCTCAAAATGTTACATTGTCAAAATGCAGCAAAAGGTGAGAGTTAGTGCTTTAATTAAAGCTTGTAGGCAGGAAGTACAGAGAGGTGTCTGGGTGAGGTATTAAACTGAGAAACATCACTGAGAAACAGCCCAAATACAAATGGCCTAATGTTGCACATACATGACTCATATCAGGATGATATGTACAATATACAATACAATATGTGAACCATTCTGTATGACAAGGTTCATAATAAGGATGGTGCTGTCCAGCTTGTATACATTGCGGGCATTTTATAACAACCAGGGCTGGGCATTAACAGGCAGGGAGCTGGGGCCCATGGGTCCTATTGGCCCCTGCTGTTTTTAATGAGGAAGACTGAAAAGCGGATTTCATCTGCATGTATGTTGCTCAGGCTTTCATAGACGCACTAAAATGCAGCACATAATTAAGGACAGCTGAAATTGGTCCAGCAGGAAGCAGCTGGTCCACCGCTGTGCTCTGGCTTTGTATGAAAATTTCCCCTTTCAGGCAGCATTAGAAAACAATTACCTTTAAGCTTAAGCCTTTATTTATTTAGACAAACGCCTACTAAATTGTCGGTGTCTCTAATCAATTTATTTAGATTTTTTCCGTCTTTTCTTTTTTTCCGTTTTTGACCTGCTTTAATGAAACTGACCTTTTTTTTTCTTTATGTTCTGACAACTCTAGACTTTTCATTAGCTCTTTTGAGCATGTAGCAATGATGCAGCTGGTCAAGAAATGAATCATCAGCCAGTAGTTCAGTTACTTGTGGTCAATATGGATAATAAATTTTACTCACTATGAGGCCATTATGATTCACCCAAACACATATAAATGCCCAAGCTAACTTACTTTAACCTCAGTTATGATTTAATTTTCAGTACAGAGTGCTGAAATAAGGAGCCAAAGCTGTCCAATTATGTATGGGCTGCTCTGACATTTTCATCTAAAAAGCAGCAGCGAGTTCCCTTTAGAATGGCAAAAAAATCTTAAAATTTCCTTTAATTTGTTTTACTGAAAACAATTATTTATTCAGAGCTTATGTTGTAGGGTTGCTGTGTTCAGGGAAATAAGACAAATATGCAGCTCTGCTGGAGAGGCTCAGGGTTAATTATGCTGTTCAAGGGAATAAACCACAGTAGTGCTGAGTGTACAGGTAGAATCTGCACCCCATCTGTACAAAGCCAGTTTCTCACAGTGTGAAATAGCCAACCCTATAGTCATTTGTCAGTAGCCCTTACCTACTGAGCTACATGCCATGTAAGCTGGAAATATGCTCTCTGCATCTGCACTTGACAAGCTCTTAACAAACTCTCATTACATAATTACAAGTGAGCTGTATAAACAGAGATGATGATTCTGATAATGAGCAACTCTCACCTTTTGTAGTATTTTGGCAATGTGACAGTTTGAGCTTTGTGCTTTTTTACATATTGAAACTATTTATTTTTATTTATTTATTTTCATAAGCAGTGGTGTGCTGGATTTCTTTGAGAACACGTGAAATTTACAGCTTTCATTCCTTATGCAAAAGTATGAGGGACTTACTCACCAGAACAACCTGCACTGTCAGAACTTCCTAATGTAAGACAACCAACACAATACTAGGGATGCATGATCACAAACAGCCTAGATCAGAAACAGCAGATGTTTGCTCTGAACACACAATTGCTTAATTTAAGCCACTTTGTTATAATTTTTTGTTCAACCCTTTGAATTGCCAAAGTTTGTACCGCTAGATATTAGAAAATACTGAAAATGTGCTAATATGTTTCCTTTGTTCGTTTATCCCACAGTGTGTGAGCTTCAGTTTTAAAAGAAAAGGCCAATATAACAGGATTAGAAACATTGGCTGTAAATGAACTAGAATCCAAATCAACCATAAAATGTTATTGAATACATTCTGAATTAGATGCTCAACGAGTCAATAACAAATCCTGTGGAAAAGGGAATATTCTTCAGTTACTTCCTAAACTGTATTGTTTCTTTTTTAATCCATGATTTATTCTTCTAACTAATTAGCCTATCAAGATATAAAGTATGAATTCCATTAAGCCAAATGGCACTCTTTTTAACTCTAGTTCACTGCAGTGCAGGCATCAACCAATAGTCTCTTATTTCAGACTGTGTTAGCGATCACTTTAAAGCTTAAGCTTATTTTAATATTTTTATATTTTTAGTTTTAATTTACTTTTTTACTTACCATAATTATTCAGAGGTCATTTCTGGTGCAGGCTTGCTGTGTTTGGGGAAAACAAGACAAATATGCTGCACTGCTGAAAAGTTCAGGGTTTATTATGTATGTACAGGTAGCTACCTTAGAACCTTAGAAAAGGACAGGAATCCTGCATTGGCCAGTCAGTAGCCCTTACCTACTGAGCTACCTGCCATGGAAGATAAAAATATGTTCTCTGTATCTGCATTAAAACGATCTAAACATAGCCATCAGTACACACACTGATGCATAAATCAATGGGGTGTTTTACTTTAGTGTTTTGTAACCACAGGGGTCAGAGGTTGCACTGCAGCCTCATTAGCCAAAGCAAGCTCTTATAATAAGGGCCAGGCATGTTCAGCAGTGCATCGCTAAACAGGCCATCATTTCATGTCCATGTTTATTGTTGGCTGCTATCAACCAGAGTCTAACCCACACCTCAGTCCATTTAATATGAAGGATATGAATTCTGTGCATGACTGAAACCTTCATGGCTCTGAAGCTCCTTCTCGTACTGATAGCTATAATCCCACCTCTATGGGATTAATTAGCAGTTGGCATGGCCATGATAGGATGTGGTACACTGACCTGTAACATCTTCATTGATTGTGGCGCGGGGAAGGGGCTCGATCTGATCATTACCCAAAATCACACATCATTATGAGTGAGGTGAAGACCTCCACTGTGACATACAAGCTAAGCCATGACAGTAGCCATTGAGAACTCTTAATGCTGTCACCGTTTATTTATTTATGGTTCATTTATTAGATTGATTACTTTATTTTACAACAAATGTCATTAGTAAGCCTACTTGCAGAATATTGCACTGATTATGCTGTAATAATTATGACCTCAAGCAGCATTCAGCTAACTTTTGATTGGCACACAGGGATGTGGGAAGTCAGAGGTTATGAAAATTATGTATTTTATTTGTCCGTTTACAACAAATAGAAGTGTCTTGAAAAAAGTACATTGGTACAGGTAGTAGTTTACAGCTATTTTTGTTAAGTACAGTTTGTTCTTTTGCACCAGTACAGGGCTTATTGGGGATCTGTCATGATGTAAGCCTAAAATATTGGGCAAATTCTCAAGAAACCTGGCCTCGACCCTAATGACCAGGTTTTCTCGATTTACACACTACCGAGACTGCTCTAGTGAAAGTCACCAATGATAAACATTCTTATTCTTTTACATCTCAGTGCAGCTTTTTGATACAGATCATGCCATTCTTTTCTCTGTTGATATTTCTGCCATGTCCCATATTTGGTTTACATCTTATCTTTCTGGTAGATCCTACTTTATATCCATTGTTAAACACAAATCCTCTACTGCCCTAGTCATACAAGGTGTCCCTCAAGGATCAGTCCTTGGTCTCCTTCTTTTCACCATATAAATGCTTTTCATTGGTCTGATCATTCAGCAATACAGTCTTCTTAGTTACCATTGTTATGCAGATGACATGAACATTTATCTCAATATGAGATAAGCTCAGCTCTCCCTTCCACTTCATTGACAGTGTGCATAAATGATCCAAAATCACGGATTAATACCTTAACATTCTTAAATGAAATCCCAGCAAAAATACAATGTTGCTTCTTATCCCCCAAAACAGAGGTGTCTAACTGACACCACTGTTTCAGGGGACAACAAGCAAAATTTTACTTTTGCCAGGATTTCATTCTCTTTTGAACCACATATTAGGTCACTTACTAAAAGCTCATCTCATCAAATACGCATCATTGCCCAACTCAACACTGATCTTTATTTATGCTGAGTGTGACTTAACTCAGAAGTGGGAATTCTGAGCTTGTAATTACGTCTATTTCAACCTCCATTTGTGCTACAAAGTGAGAAAAATTATAAACACCTCCATGAAGGCAAGCATTGCTAGCAAGAGGCTAGCATTCAGCAGGTCCAAGAGATTAATTAGGGGGTGCTGGACCCCCCAGGTCGCCGAGTTATTTACATTTCGGTAACTCAAAAACTGTTATCCATGCAAACAGTACAAACAGTACAGAATACTGAAACGAAGAACAGTAAGTGTTTTTTTGTTGGTTTTTTTTGTTTATTTTTGTCATTCTAATTACACTTGTGTTTTTGTTTGTGTCAAAATTGTATTTAAAAATTATTTTGGTATAGTAGCCTGTTAAAAAAACTAGTATGTAGTTGCATGTATTTTTAAAGGTTTACAAGGAATCATGCTCATTAGGTTACAGTTAGAATAAAAACATGATTTACTGTGGACAGATTTACGGAGGGAAAAATGGAGAAAAACAGAGTAATCCCTTTCCACTGTGTGCACTCTTTAGTGTAATCTTTAGCTTTTGCAACAGTGGCTCTTTCCATTATCATCCTTTGTTGAAGATGTTCCTGCTTTCATCTAAATTACAGCAGTTACTAAAGCCAGCGCAAACTGTTCTAAGAGAATTAGCAATGACGCATTTTCCTAAACATCTTTAAAAATGAAATGCAGTGGAGGTTGTGAATACAGATCAAATAATCGACATGCATTTTGTATGCTGCTCATAGAGCTCACGTCGCCGGTCGGGTTTTTTAGGCTGTTTTCGTCTGTGAGGTTTCCTGCGTGTTTCACTGATTGCTTGGGGCATGGCGTACTTTCTGCAGGTGTGAATTCAGCATGCATATCTTTGCATATTTAACTGTGAATATTCAAATGTGACACGTATTCTAATGGCTCTGAGGATTGATGCAGACCGAGGTGTGAGAAAAGCACAGTAACATGTACCTGGAGGATTTTAAAATGGATTTATTCCAGAAATCTCTATTCCAAATGTCAGTGTAGGCAGGAAGGACACACTCTAAGGGTCAGCCCTCAAGATCCAGATGCAGGCTGGAGGATTAGAGAACTTTAACCTTCACCTTTAACTCCATTGCTTTTATCTCATTATGTTCTATCCACAAGCATTTTAAGGCTGTTTCATAATCACTGATTCCCTTAACACATGAATAGTGAGCAACAAATTGTCCTTGAGTCCTGAAAAGCGTTAGCAAATAAAAGCTATGGCTTATTGTTCTGGCACAGTAGCTCCTGTCGAGTTGGTTAGGGTTCATTCCAACTCCGCAGGGGACTGACAGCGCAGAGAGAATCTATGTCATCACAAATGAGCTTTATTTCCTTGTCATAATATGTTTTCCTCATTAGCTGCATTGAATGAATGCATCTTCCAGTGAATGGTGCACTTTAAAAGCTCATTACCGCAGCTCCAAAGTCACTGGTCTCCAGCTGAATGGTAGGCACTGGAGAGCAACAAAAACAACCATGTGGCAAGATTTGTGGGTTTAGCCTAATACACAGAGTGTGGTTATATTTGGGAGGTCCTAATTGGTGGCAACAGTAAATGAGGTATCTATACTTTGCCCACAAAACCATTCTATCTTAGCAACTGTTGCCATCAGAATGTCTGTAAACATAAAAGTTGACTATATTTATGGGTGGATAACTCACATCCAGTCAGTGTGGAAGGTGTTTGTTTTACACAACAGTGTAACAGAAAGGATGAAGCACTGGCAATAATGGTAAAATCTTGTTGTGTATGAGGCTGTAGTGTCAAATGTGCCCATATACATAATGGATTGTATTTAATTAATTAATCTTTTCCCCATTTTCCAGTAAGTAGAGGTGCTATAATTAATCCCAGGGAGAGATGTTCTGTCTTTGATAACATAGTTGAAGCCAATGACAATGAAGCCTTTACTTTTCCAGGTAAGGATAAAATTACCAAGCAATACTACATCAACCACACATATATGCACCTCTAGAAGCTAGAACCCTTTTCTATCCTAACAATGTGACCACCCACACTCATACAAAAATAATAGCATGAAATAAACAATGCACTCAATTTCACACTATTTCACAACTTTCCTATTCTCACACAGCCCCTATCCCAACTTTTTTGAAATGTGTTGCAGGCATCAATTTTAGTATGAATGTATATTTCTTACAAGATACTAATGCAAATAGAAACGAAATGCCAGTAGGAACAAAACATTGAGAGAGCAGAGGTTGGGGACCTCAGACCTCCATGTCTACAGCTGATCCAAGGATTTTGCTTGAGCCATTCAAGTCAGATTGTCACCTCACTGAGTCATAGTTAATTTGCATAAAGTTGAGAAAATTTTAACTGGTCACTCTGTTGTCATGTTGCATGCCACTTTTCACTAAAGCATGGCTACAAATAATCCCATAGGATATGAATGGACTCCTTTCACTTTGTTACCTGCTAGTTTGAACGTACAGTAAAGGTTATCTAACCTGCCAACAGTGTCTATGAAAGAGTGCATTTGTGGGCAGAGCAGGATAGGTCAATTATTCAGAAAGATAAAAGGTGGACTACATTGTGTCACAGTCATTTTCATCCGTTGCCAGTTCCCCTTTATTGTTATCAAGCCTATACGAATTGGGCTGTTTCTGTGGTTGATAGAGAAAGAGGAGGAGAAGGCCCAAGGTGAAGCTTTTTGAAGCCCTCTGCACTGCACTGGCCATTGACATCCACTTCTGTACATCAGCATGCACATATTCCTTTTGATCCAGCTGGCGCCAACTGATGGAAACCCAAGGAGGTATTAGGGGTGACAAAGGAAACTGAATGGAGACAAGCACATTAATATTTAGCTGAGAAGAAAGCACAGATGACTGAACCATCTGGCCCTGTGAATGACTGGGGGGTCGAGAGAGAGAGAGAGAGAGAGAGAGAGAGAGAGAGAGAGAGAGAGAGAGAGAGAAGAGAGAAAACTGTCAGGACCATATGTTACAGATGATATTTGCCTGTGCAGGTTGTAAAGTGTACAGGTATGCATGTACATTTGTATGTTTGTATGTTGTTTTCTTTAATTGCCATTTGTACAGTATGTCAAAATGCTGGTGTTGGTCATATTCTGCAAAAATATTACAGAGACTATCGTCGGGTCCTGTCTTTAAGTTTAATCTTTCATAACTACTGAAGTGACACAGCATATAACCTGGTAAAACATATTGATCTAGTACAGTAACTAGCTATATTTCATTCACATGGCAGCTCCGTTTAAAAAGATCACGCATCCTTATCTACATCAGTCATTTCTGAAGAGTAAGGCACTGTTGATGAAAACGCAAAATGAAAAATGAGTTAAAATGTTGGTAAATGAGTTGCACACTGTGGCACTACAGACAGAAATGAATCTTATTAGTCTGCCATGTGGAGAACATCTGTTCAAAAACTGTGTTTGTATACTTCATATTTAAAAGAAGAGAATGCATTTTAAGTAACTTTCTAACTGGTCCTTGGTTTAGATCTGAGCTTTAATTGGGTCTGAAATTTCCAAACCTGGCACCTATCATCACGAGTCCAAACCCAAACAAGCCTGACACAAATATGTCCAAATCTAACCCAGCCTGAATCACATCATCATGTTTTGAGCCCTTAACAGAGCCGAGTACTACAATATTCAGTCTGAAACTGACCCAAACTGGCCTATTATCACCAAGGACAGGACAGTTCCTAACAAGATACTCTCTGTGTAGTGACAATGACAGCCACCATTAGAGTGTGTATAAATGAAGTATAAAACAATTTAAAGTAATACACTAGAATAAAATAATTAGCAGTCTAAAATGTTTAACTTTTTAAAATTTTTTAATTTTAAAAGTTTAAACTCAAATTTGTCAAATAATGCTTTTAAACAGTTTTTAGTCTGGATAAACTGGACTGATCTCACACTGTTGTGCTGGTAAGCTTTAACTGCTCTGTTTCTACACATAGAGCATGTTACATCAACCCACATATACAATATTTGTAGGCAGAATAAATCCAATGTTTGTTTGGCTGCACTAAAAGTACTTTCCTGATTTTATTCATTGTTTAGCCCAGTCTTAAAAAGCACACTCACAATCCTGCAGTCCAAAATTGTGTGTACATATGAGGGAGTCCAAGTCTGTTGGGCAGGAGCTGGGAACCTAGGGCCACAGTCCAGCGCAGTTTGATGTTTTCCCTGCTTTAACATCTAAACTATCTAGCATCTAACTTCTAAACCTAGCAATTAAATGATGAGTTGAATCACTGAGTTTGAGCAGGAAAATCACCAAACTGTGCAGGAATCTGACCAACCAGGACTGAATGTCTCCATTTCTGCTGTGTGGTGTACCGTATCTCATTTTGCTATTCAGAGAGATGCTCACTAGTGCCCTCTATGTGCTTTTAGGGGCAGTCATGGGCTGGAGGTTAGGGAACTGGCCCTGTGACCGGAAGGTTGCCGGTTCAATCCCCAGGGGCGACAGCACATGACTGACGTGTCCTTAAGCAAGACACCTAACCCCCAATCGCTCCCCGGGCACCATAGATAGGGCTGCCCACCGCTCTAGGCAAGTATGCTGCCTGCCCCCCTGTGTGTGTGTGTGTGTGTGTGTGTGTGTGTGTGTGTGTTTCACTGCACGGATGGGTTAAATGCGGAGGTGGAATTTCCCTGTTTGTGGGATTAATAAAAGTAAAAAGTATCACTTTTACTGAAGTCTTTGGCACAGACTGCAACAATGTGGACTTAGCAAGCCTATTACCAAAAATTGCTTGAGATACTGGCTGTCTGACCAACATATTAGAGATGAAGATATTCAGATGTGAGTATAATACATTTATTTATTAATAATTTGCCATCAAACTGCATTGACTGCAATCACTGTAGATGGCTCAATTTAACTGATTGAAAAAAGAATGTGACAAATACGCCAGGTACAGCACATGCAGAGCTACTGAGCACAATTCAGACTTTGAAGAGGACTGCAGGACTTAGGGCATCATTTGGAACCTGTTTTTATAAATCTAGACCTTGTGGACCTCATTGTTGAGTGGGTGACTCTAGCTGGCCCATAGTGAAAGTAGTAAAGAATAAAGTGATCGTAAAACTAAAGGGGATAATGCAGGGTAAAATCTGCTAAAAGTGAGAGGTGGATTATGAAAACCTAAATATGAAATTTAAACCCCTCGAGCAAACAATTGCCCCAAAGAACACTTTGCATGACTTTTTTTTTTTTATTTTTAAATACACTCATGCAATTGAACACTGGATTTGTTTTTGTTTATTGCTGAGCCCTTCAGGTGCAGTGTGTGACAGGTGCTACATGAATAAATTATGGCATCATTATAAAATACATGACTAAGTGCAACTCATTGTGGTCCTCGTGCCCTAAAACACCTCTGAGAATAACATCAACACAATGTTCAGCAGCAGTGAAACGCCCCGATCAAACAAACAGTTATGCTCTCCAGCAAGCTGCTGTGCAAATTTGTCACAATTATGAGAAATGACACTTCCTGAGTCCCTCGTGATCCTCTGTCTGTCTGTAACAGGAAAGAGAGAGGGAAGCAGCTTAGAGAGAAAGGAGACACTGGAGGCATGTCCGAAGGCACCGAAAGAAAATGAGAAAAAGAAGAAGAAGAAAAAGAGACAGCCAGACAGACAAACAGAGAGACAGAAAGACAGACAGACAGAGCGGTGGGGGTGCGTGGGTGGTGCTAGAAGTGAAGTAATCCCAAGCCTCATTATAAAGACTCATTCCACATCAATTGGATGCTGCCGCCAATAATTGGGGGCTGTGTTTTTCTATTCTGAAAGAGGAGCAGTGTGTGGGTGAGGGAGCGTGAGCCTGCACCGCCAGAGCAGGGACTCAGGTGTTAACCAGAGATGGGCTGCACTACCCATCTTCACTCACCCAATATTAACCTGTTAGCATTATGGAGATGGGAAATTGACCAGCTGTCAAGACTCTTTCTGACAGACAATTCATAGGAAACGAAAGAAAGAAAAAACATTTTTGTTGGAAAATATTCCTACACGCTGAGCACTTATATACTACCAGTTATACTACTGGATAGACAGTAACACCTATGGATTCTTTCAGATCTGAGGCAAGAGGGGAGCTTGATTTACTCCTCTCTCTCTAAGATTAAAGCTTGAAGTACTGTTTATCTGATGTTGACAGCTTTGGTGGTCTTCCAGGTTTTGCATGGTTGTTAAGAGTCCCAGTTTCTCTGTACATTTGAATTATTCTTGAACTCCAGTTTTGGAAACTCCTGCTTTTTCCTTTGACTCTACACTTCCACTTTGCCCTTGCAAGCATATTATCTTACATCTCAGAAATATCTCCTGAAATATGAATAACTTGTACTTAATGGATGTTATGACTGTAAAATAAATAAACACATCTTTTTTTGGCAATTTTTATTGGTCCTTTCATTATCATTTCTGTGTTACTGCTGTGCTGAGAATGGTCCACAACCTAATAGCTGACCAGCAGTGGTCCTTTGATTCCTTTCTGTTGATGGACGAGGTAGAGGGTGGCTGATAAATTGTGCTGTGACAGATAGGCTCCAGTCAGTTATTGTACACCTACATAATAAACCTACAAAGTCAGCAATCATCAGCGTTGGGAACGAGTTACTAAGTGGAAAGTAACAAGTAAGTCTAAACTCTTCACGGTCGATTCCAGTCCCGAGGCAGTATAGGCAAGTCGAGTCCTGAATCCTAATCTTTGAGGCCTAAACAAGTTAATGTGCATTCTTTAGCAATTTCAGTGCCTTTGTAGGAATAAATACCAAAATGATGGTCATGGTAATATACAGCTAAATAAAAACTAGTGAAGCACAAAAACGAGCTCAGTAAATTAAAACAACTATTTGAACTCGATTTAGACAACAGAAACAACTGTGCTGTTCACTGTTCACAGAAAAGACAGTAAAATGATGGTCAGTGTACAAAGCTGGAAATCACTCCTTATTCTTCCATTCTTTCCATGCCACCACCAAATGGTGCTATAGTTAAGCACCAGAATGTGATTACTGCACCATTTAAGGTGGAACAGAAAACTCAAAAATGAGGAAGTCAACTTCTTCTCCGTGGTGAAAGTTGCTGTTGTTCTGTTAACAGCAGAAACTGTTAAAATCATTCGCTGTCAATGTCAGTGTCACTGGTGACTGTTACTCTCGTGACTGTACACAGGTGAAAGGAGACATTAAACATCACACCGGTGTGGCTAAAATAAGGCTCCGCCTTCAAAACTCTGAATTCTGGTAGTGATATTTTGTATGCAATGCATTTTTTGAATAGATTTTTTTTATTTGAAACATTAAACTGATGATAAATCAAAATATTTCAGGACAAAATTGAAGACATTGAAGCTTTTTTAAAACAAAAAATAAATACACGTTTTTTGTTTTTTAAGTTGAAATTTAGGGGTTTTGGACTGTCATCTCCCATTATACAACAGTTAATTCCCGCCAGGCAAGCTGATAGGTTGAGAAGCGTTCTAACGGTGCTGTTATTTTGCCATAACATCACATTTTTTTCACAAACACTATCGCTCCGCTGAGATGCCGTTGCTAAGCAATGACTTTGACAGCTGTAGGAGACGCTCAAGCCATTTAGCCTTTTTACTTCTTACTTTGCCACAAACAGAAAATAGATATTTTTAAGGTCACATTTGACTGACAGCCAATTTGGTCAGACTTTGATTATGAGGCTACATAAAATTCCCAAACTGTCTTTACCACTGAGCAAGCTTTTCAGTCGGCAACTGTGACATAAGAAAACCTAAACAGCCTAGAATTAGTCAGAAATTAACCAAATACCATTCACCAAATGTAATGGGCTGTAACAAACTGGCTGGAACAAAACAAGGAGCTGCAGAGCGATCTGCCGGCTATGCAGCAAGTGAGTGGAGTTCATTACTCTGACATAACAACAAGCTGCTTGTTAAGGAACTATAATTTGGCAAAATGAATTGCTGACATTAAAACTTATTGAATGCCATGTTCATGGCCCAATTTATTAATTTCTTACTTTATATAACTGTTGAATAAAAGCAGTAGAACACTCAAGGTCATGAGTTATCGTGAAATAACATCACAGCTGTGATGATCAGCAGCACTTACCTTTGGCCTGTGACCAAATCACAACCATGATGTTATTTCATGACAACACAGTCTCTCTCATGTCCCATTACTTAAATATAATTAAATATAAAATCTCTTTATATTAACTTACATTGAAAGGTAAGCGTGTCTTTGCTTTCTCCTGTAAAGTTTATATTTTGGAGATAATTGTTTTTCTTTAGACAGTAATAATATATTTAGCTCTCTCAGTTAGTGCTTTGGGTTCACATAGATCATAACACAATCTATGTAAATATTTGAGATTTTAATATGTAATTGTTATTTTGAATATTGTTTTACTGTGAAATCACAGTTTGAACTAATTTAACTGAATGATTTACATATGAAATATGAATTATAGTCACAGCAAACAGAAAAGCAGGGGTATTCCATTTCTGGTCCTGGAGGGTCATGTCCAGCACAGTTTGGTGGGCTCCCAGCTCAAACACGCCTGAATCAACTCATCAGTTAATTGGCAGGTTTAGTTGGCGTGGCAACTGTAGAACTGAAGAAACCCTTGCTGTAAGGAAACTGTAGATATTTAGAAAAACTGGAAAATATGTTTAATATTTCAAGGAACATCAACACAAGCGAGAATAATGAAGTAAACAAAATGCAAATGGCCAGTAGTGCAGTGTCTTTGCTCAGATTCTCTCCAGCACAGTTATTCAGTCTGTGTCCTGCCTCCTCTGAAAGAGAAGTGCTGCAGTGGGGCGGGATGTAGATCACGCTCAGTCAGACCCATCACTCACCTCTCCTTACTATCCATTTTTAGAGTCAGACGGAGTGTCAAAAGTGACTGATGACTGATTGATTGATTGTTTGCATGCGTCAGACAGAAGGCCCTTTGAGTTTTCTGGACGTGACTTGAGTCTGAACGGCCACGTAGACGCGTTTTATGTCCCCGCAGGCTGTTAAAACTCACGTGTTTTCAAACTTTTGCTACCCGCACTGCATGTGCTAAAATGAGTATGTAACTCAGTGCTCCTGCCAAATCCTACAAAACAACCAGAGACGCCGTGGGCCGCATGACTAACTGCCATACATCTCTATTCCATTCTCTTAGCTGCCATAAAAGCGTCATTTCTAAAGCCTGCACTGAGCTTCTCTGCTAAAAGGCATTTGCTGGTTGCACCATGAAGAAAATCAGTGATGTACACAGTGATGTGGCGAAAGGAAGCTGGTAACAGTGATGCTCACAGAATGTATTATTTCAAAGGATACGCCTTTACTTCTGGAGCAGAGCCACAAGATCAAAGGAGCGACGTGTCAGCAAGACGCTAAGATCCCTCTGTGTATGTGTGTGTGTGTGTGTGTGTGTGTGTGTGTGTGTGTGTGTGTGTGTGTGTGTGTGTGTGTGTGTGTGTGTGTGTGTGTAAATAAACATTCAGGCCGTATGTTCTTCAGTAAAGCTATCCTCAAAGAAGCAGAGAGAGAGAGAGTGAGAGAGATATAAATAGAGAGATAGAGGAAAGGAGAACAAGAGATGGAGAAGAGAGGGAAAGAAATAGGGAAATGAAAAGTAAAGTGAGTGAAAAAGAAACGTGAGTCATAGAGCAGGAAAGAAAGAAAAGAGAATGGGAAAAGAGAAAAAGGCATAGATAAAAGAAGGAGGCAGAGACCAAGAGATGGAGGAGTGAGAAAATATATAGAGACAGAAAAATAAAGAGAGAGGGAGAAGGAGAAAGAGAAAAGCAAAGAAGTGAATGAAAGAAAGAAAAAGATATAAAGTGAAAGAAATAGAGGATAGAGAGAAAAGGAGAAAGAAGATGAAAGACAAGGACAGAGAGATATAGAAGGAGTGAGAAAACAGAGAGTGAGGAAAAGAAGGAGGGGACAGAAAGAAAAGAGATAGAAAGATAGAGAGAGAAGCAAAAAGTAAAAGAAGCAAGTGAGAAAAACAAAAGGCGAAGTGGAGAAAGACAAAGAAAGAAAGTGTGAGTCTGTGAGAGAGAGAGAGAGGGAGAGAGAGGGAGGGAGAGAGAGAGAGAGAGAGAGAGAGAGAGAGAGAGAGAGAGAGAGGCAGGCGTCTTCAGACAGGCAGCTCTGTGTTCAGCAGAAACTGAAACACACATACAAACAAACAGGGAGGTTAAAAATGCATTGCATGTATTAAGTCCTTATTTAGAATCAGGTGATCAAAGTGAGTGAAGCTTGTAGCAGAAAGATCCCACTGTAAGCCAGGGGAAACTTGCAGTCTCGCACTGCCTTCAGTGATGCAACCCTGTCACCATGCTGACACCGTCTACTCAACTCTCTTTAATCACTTGCTTTCTTTTTCTCACTCATCATGCAAAGAGCTCCCCGCTGTAAAAAGCCTCCTCATCTGCAGACGACCAGCAGCAGGCCGAAACTGAATCACACCTACACTCACACGTCTGGGCAGGTACTATATTAGATTCTGTCAACAAGATTATTGGATGCCCAGAGGGTCCAGCAAGCTCAGAGTCAAAAAGCAAGTCGGTGTACAAAAACTGTCTTTCTGTTTCAGCCCTGTTTTTAACATACATTTGGCCACCTGCCCTCACCACTTCCTTTACACATTTTAAGGGCCATTCTTTACTGTATTAGCTCAAGTAGAGTTTAATTGATGCACTTTTGGAGTGGTGAGGGAGGAAGTCAATAAAATTGTAGACAGCAGATCTTGCCTGGAAATCTGTGTTCTGACATGATTTCCCTTTCAAACTTGAAAGAAATGGCACACCAACTGTTCATAAGCCAGCAATAAAGTTATAACTTATGTTCAAAACTGAGTTGTGCATAGAATATTACTCCATCTGTTATACACGACTGCTTCTGTAACTTTGTAATTGTACTTTTCCAGCATGTTAGTTAGCAAGTTAAGGGCTACACAGCTAGCAACAATAAAAAGGAAGGACAATCCCCTACAGTTCTCATTCTAAACCATTAGGCCAGACAAGGCAATCAATTACAGCGTTTATGTACATTTTCTCTTTCTCTTATACATTACAAAATTTACTTAGTTAGCTAATTAGCTCACTGAGGCTTAGTAACACCCCCTTAGGCAGATACCAGCTTGCAAATGCTTTTGCAGCTAGCTAGGTATCTTTCTGTCCTTGTTGTTGGACTTCTTCTAGTTCTCTGATATCCTTGAGTGGCACAACTCTACCCACAGATTTTCAAAGATGTTGCACAAGCAACCTTTCCTGTGCCACTGGCTGCCACACAACACCAAAACATAACAGATCCAGCCCCATGCTTCACAGTTGTCAGGTGTTTTCATCAAATACTGCTCAATTTGCTCCAGATATACCTTTGGTGACATCAGCTGACAGTTCCTAATGACAGCTCTTGACAAACCTAATCAGCCAACTATCAACTTAACTAATCAGTTAAGGCCTAACAAGTTGTTCAAACTTTATCACATGCCACAATTTCTATTTTCTTTTAATGAAATATAAAGTAACTGCACATCAACATTTACAGAAATTAATGAAGTTACTATGTTGTAGGAGATCAATCTTTCATATAGCTCCAACAAGGATATTTCAAATATTTCCTAGATCACTTTCAGCAAGTCTCATATTAAAAGTAATATGAGCAATGAGTCCATTGTTTAAATTAGCCCATATTACCTTAAGTTCCATCTTCCTCAGTGTATTGTTTTAATAGATTAGAAATCACGACCCCATGGAGAAGAGTACAGACAGCCTCTTAATTACAAATAATGTCTAACATAGAAGACTGCTTATAAGGTTCAAGAGGCTCGTTGCCTTTTCCACGCTGCTGAGAAATAAACATCCTCTTTGCACATTATTATGATGCGTCTCTAAAGTGAAATAGCACATTGGGAACATTTTGGAAAGCATAAATATGTTCATTAAAAAGATATTGAATCAAAAGGGTGGAGATGCAAGTAAAGACATTTGTAAGCCATCTGTTTTACTGCTTAGCACTGATGCTATGAGGCTAACACTGCTAACAAACTGTTGCTGTCATCCAAATCCAAATCTTCTCTTTAAATACATCCCTAAACCTTCTCTTAACCAGTAGTGGATCTAATAATCCTTATCAGAGGGGGCAAACTGGTGGCAGGGAGTTTTGGCAGGGTGGCAATGTGAATGTGCGAGCAGGGGACGTCGAGCTGGAGGGAGGGTTGGAAACGGTTAGACAGTTGTTCCGCCAATTATTGATAGCAAAACGATTCTGCTCTTAAAGGCAGGAACAGGCACCCCACAGTGAGCTGGATACCAATGACTTGGCAGAAATTTTAGGGTGGCATCTAATGTGGTCAGTCAAATCTTGGGAAGGCACTGGAACATCGGCCACCCCTTTAATACTGTATATGCTTTTAACTCTTTCAAACCTCATCCAGCTCTTTACTAAGGTGGCGAAGACGCGTCGAAGTGATTACAAATACGAACAAAACTTGACAGTGTTACCAAATGCTGATATTAGCCATTAATAAGTGTTAAAGTCCACTTGCATTCCCCCTGCACAATACAACTAAATTTCTATTGTTTCAGTTTTTAAATATATACATATGTGGACATGAAAATTCAAGATTATTGTAAGAAACAACAAAAACTGAAACTTTTGTATAAAGTGACCAGTCTCAGCCTTTGGCTATACAATGAGGTTTTGTTCAATTTTATAGCTCACTGTAAGGCATTTTGTGTCCTAAACCATGCTGAAAAGTCTGTGTGACCTTGATGTAGACCTCTATGTGGTTTGAGTCAGATGACAGAAGTTTTGAGGACGTGTTTACGGGTGACTATTGACTACTAGTGTTTGTTAGCCACATGAGCCTCACAGATCTAGTGCTAAAATAAGGAAGAACAATTTGGACATGTCTACTGGACATCAAATAAATCTATCCTTTAAATTAATGTTAAAGCAGCTTGGAACTGCTCTGACAGTTTACTGGAGCTCTGAAAGTATTTTTAACAAGACTGTCTACATTTCATTTAAAAGACATATGAACTAATCATGCTAACAATGTATAGAAGGTAGTTGGCAGCGTTATTCACTCGTTTTTACTCTTTTTTTTCATAAGTGACATTTTTTATCAAACTTTTCGTTTAACATGTCTCTAATGAACTTCTCCAAAACATGGCACAGATTTTTAGATTCCCCCACAGGAGCTGTGCTATTATAATTATCGTTCCATGTTCCACTCCATCAGCAGCGCAGAGTGCAAGGTGGGACCGAAGCATACGTTTCATGTGTGTCTCTGTGTGAGTCTACGAAAGCTCTGAGATCCTGGGGCAACTGACACCACCCGCATGCTATGCAAATCAGGAGATCCTGCTTATTTTTGGAAACTTTGTGTTTTTGATGCTGTTCAGGGCCTGTGGGCTCCTCGGGCATCAGTGAGGGGCTCAGTGCTGCAGGATTTCGGAAATGTGCACTTTTTTGCACATCTCCAGCATAGATAATGTGCGTCAATGGCAGCTTGAGATGCATTAAATTGTTCTCCTGATCATTGCCTTCATGTCAGTCTTAGTACATCTTCTCCTGCTTAGCTGTGATAGGCAGAAACTGGAAGTCCCTCATTCTGTCTTTTTCCTGTTCAGAATGTCAACATAAGATAAACATTGATGAAGCTAGGATGACAAAATCTGTCAAACTGTGCATGAAACCATGGGGGCTATGTTCTGTAATTGTACCTGGGCGTATTGTTGGACCTGAAGAGAGTCATTAGCATTAGCATCTGTTCATTTCAGTGGGATTCACACAGTGGTGCATGTACATCTCTGCTTCTGTGACTCTGCTTCATGGTGACTTTCTTAAGGGAACCAGTGACAAGAGCTGAAAATTTTGCAACTGATCACACTAGAAACAGAAAACTGATGTGTTAACAATGCTGATTAGCTGATCTTTGGTTCAGTGATCATGACAACAGCCAAGGTCTGTCATTTACCTCATGGCTAATCTTTGGGAAGCTTGTCACTGCTTTAGCAGGTAGTAGGGTGAAGTAACACCTTATTTGAATCCTGCTACATAAAGTTGGCATAACCATGCCATAAACAGGTCATACCAGATGCCTTAAGCTGTCTTGAGTTGTCATCAATGGACTGTGTCCAGTAATATGACAGCGTCATGTTACGATTAGCACTAATTGTCATGACAATGTCATAAAGTTTGATGCCATGACAGCTAACTATTAGCATAAAAACTACTATAAAACTATTATAAAAAATTAGCATGCCATAAGGTGTTATATATCACAAGAATTAGTTCAAAATAATAATAAACCTATATGATAAAACAGAGACTGAAATATTGTTTGAAAAAAAATCAATCTATCAAACCATCTATCTATCCATCCATCCTTCCTTCTAGAATCACCAGGCCTAGCTGAGTAGCTACCCAAAAATAATTAGCATGATATTTTCTAGTTACAAAAATCATGAATACCAAGAACAGTATCACTCAATGTTTTAAAAGCCTTTAAAACATTATACATTTTATTTAATATAATTTATTACATTTTTCTGAGAGCTCTCACAGTTCTTTTACCAAAACGGCAATTATTCTCTTTTACACATCGCCATCAGGCTACTTGTCCATCATTAACGATATGCAGTTACATCACCCTATAACCCAGGCCTACTGTACACCCACATGGTGGGCCTATAAGAACCCCATAAAGTGGCAAGCGAGTGAAAGTACAAGGTCAGTGTTTCTGATAAAGTGGATACAGGTTTATTTAAAATTCATAACCGGTTCAGGCTAGTAGGTAAATGATGATATTGCTTGGAACACAAAAGCCTCAGCTGAGTGGAGGCTTCATCTAATCTCAGTGGTCCAGTTTCCTGCTTTTATTATGAATATCTCCTGTGTTAATCAGAGCTAAGTGCTCCCAGTCAGTAGCTCAGAGAAAGAGAGGGTGAATAAAGGAAGAGTGCAGAGTCAGCACTATGCAGTCATGCCTGAGAGGCTGCTTTCAGTTTGCTGTCATAATTCATCTACCGTCTGCAGAAGCGACACAATGTCAGAGAGGGAGCAGCAGGGCAGAGGTGACTCTACAACATCTCCTCCATCAATCATCAAACACGGATTGTGGAGAGCCAGCTCCAACGCAGGCTGCAGTGCAGATAGACTGCTGTGAGGTTCAAACTCCTCTGCTCTGCTCACTAATATAGGCTTAAAGCCACAGATCACTGAAAATTCACCGTTTCTCACCTTTATCGCAAATGTAGTCACTCAGCCAAGGATCATCATTTAGATTGAGGTTGTAATTTCTACATTGTGTTGGATTAACATTAAACCATCAATGAACATCTCTAGCTCCCAGTGTTGGCAGTAATGGTGTTTAATATACATTGATTCATAACAGACAAAATGCCTGCTTGTGGCTGATCATATAATGGATGGATGGATGGACGGATGGATGGATTCAACTTAATTGTCATTGCTCAGTACAAGTACAAGGCAATGAAATGCAGTTAGCATCTACCAAAAGTGCAAATAGTAGCAACAGTACAAAACAGACAGTGTAAATGTGCAATAACAGACATAAATGTGATGTATCTATGGGATATATAACTATATGAACAATATATACACAATTATAAAAAAAATATATATGAAGCATAATTACATGTATAAATGCACACCTAATCTATCTATGCTAACACTCAAAACTATTTAACGGTCATTACATTTTTATTACAAAACAACTTTAGATTAGAGCATTAAGTGAGTTGCGTTTATGTTATTTTTTAACATGGATTTAATCACTGTTTGCTATTTGGGTAATAGTAACAAACTAGCACCAAATTAGCATTGGGCAATCTGAATGCCTTATTCATCACAAACTTGACTCAGTGTTGAGTTGCTAGTCTTATGTTAATTGTGTGGTTTCTGGTGTTGTATGATATACAATAAGGGGCAATTTACACTGTTATTTTCTGAAGTTGTAAAAGACGTGAGTTGCACTGCACGGCCTGTTTTACTCTTGAGGGGTTTTTGAACACTGCCTCTTCCTGTTGCTAAGCAACAACAACATCACTACTACCAATAATTAACAAATAATTACAACCACTAATCTTTTGATCTTAGTGGTCAGCATGTTCATGGCATAGCTACTTGACCACTTTGAGTTAAACTTTTGGGAGCATATTTAAGTTCCTATGTTTAATGCATCACTTTATGTTGTTAGCTGTGTAGCCTTTAGCATGCTAACTAGCAAGTCAGCAGAACCCAGTGACAAACTTGAGATGGTATAAGAGGAAACTGTGAAGGCAACTTGGCAAAGGCTTGTTAAAAACATTACTGAAAGGGAGGATAGATGTTGTTGAGGATGTGCTCAAAGATTCCACTGTTGGCACGGATGCCAACTTTGGTAATCCATCCATCCATTTTCTAAGCCGCTTCTCAGGGTCGCGGGGGGTGCTGGAGCCTATCCCAACAGTCTTCAGGCAAAAGGCAGGATACACCCTGGACAGGTCGCCAGTCCATCGCAGGGCAGACAGACAGACACAGACAGACAGTCACTCACACACACGCACGGGCAATTTAGCTTGTCCAGTCAACCTGACTGCATGTCTTTGGACTGTGGGAGGAAACCGGAGAACCCGGAGGAAACCCACGCAGACACAGGGAGAACATGCAAACTCCACACAGAGAGGACCCCAGTCACCCGACAGGGGAATTGAACCCAGGCCCTCCTTGCTGTGAGGCGATAGTGCTACCCACCACGCCACCATGCTGCCAACTTTGGTAATGTTTCGTAATATTAAACTTTATTTTTTCATGAAGTTGAAATAAAACTATGACTAAAACCTTTAAATGCTGCCAATCAGTGAATAGATTCTCATTCTTCTTCATGAAAATGTTCAGTCAGAGTGTGTTTTAACCCCTTAAAATCCCAGTCTTATAACATTCTAAGGCTTATTATTCAGTAACTACAAGGACTTCAGTACTGGTTGAGCTGTTCCTATGTTAGTGTTTAACAAAACCTTGAAGTGGGCCCTTGTCATTTAAAATGTTAATAACAGAATCTTTGTGGAAGTAGCAGTTCATAAACAAATTTCAGATTTTATTTACTGAACATATGACATCAGAATATGTAATTTTGTAAATATATCTGAAGTATGAATGTTTCCTATATGTTATTTTAAAGAGAAATAATTGGTATAGGGAATGTAGGACCCTGGATGACCCCAAACTTTATTTCCACACAGCCACACAGGGTTCATAAAACAGAAAGCAAAATACCTTTCTTCCTTTGAACACCTTTTTTCTGAACAATTGAGAGTAAAAAAGAGAGAGAGAGAGAGAAAGAGAGAGAGAGAGAGAGAGAGAGAGAGAGAATGAAAGAGTATAAACAGGCCTCACAGCTCATCACCACTTAAGCACGGGCCTTTAGCTTGAAACGAGTGAGAGGTTAAATCACATTCAGA
Source organism: Pygocentrus nattereri (assembly GCF_015220715.1). Lineage (NCBI taxonomy): Eukaryota > Metazoa > Chordata > Actinopteri > Characiformes > Serrasalmidae > Pygocentrus > Pygocentrus nattereri. Next base: position 19,189,401 of record NC_051221.1, on the reverse strand, counting down.
TTATTGTAGATGACCTATTGTCCTATAATAGCTATTCTACACAAACTGAAAAGAAGCTATTTATTCAAAAACATTTTTACAGTGTGCCTGCTTCAGAATTCAGAAAAATTGGGCAGTTTTTAATAAAGATGAATTGCCTGTCAGGGGTGCTTTCAAAGGCAGAGGAGCAGTCATTATTTTGAATCAGTGCTGCATTGATTGTATCATTTTGGAGACGCACAGACACTAACAAACAGCCCAAGAGAAGCATCTAGGTTACGGTCGCAGCAGCTCCTGGATTTAAAAGCAGGTAATGAAAGAGTGAACACTCACTCATCTGCTTTTCAACCAAGAGAATGCAGTTAGTGCGTCTGTATTCAGTTAGCTGTCACTATAAAACCATGAAAGGAGCAACTCTGTGATTACTAGGAAGGAGCTGGAATGCTGTTGCTTCTTGCTATCCACACTACCTTTAGCACCACTTGCCTGGAGTCCTATAGACAGAAAATGATCCAACTGCTCTCCAAGAAACAATTTGATCAGAATCTTCAATGGATATGCCACAGGCATACTCTCTAATCACTCTAATCACCTGAGGATTATTAGACTGAATCGCTTTCCTTGATTATATATTTATGCATTGAGCCACTTATTACCTAATTTGCGATCTGCTATGCTGAAGGTGTTTTCTTTCTAATTCAGAAGTGATGTATTACAGATAATACATCTGCCTTTTTATTAGAAACACCAACATAGTTTGTAGCTCCACCTTGCTGGCAGACAGTTCATCTGTTGATACACAATTTGTGTTAGTCGACCTCTAGCCCTTCATCAGTGGTCATCAGTTTCTGACCACAGAGCTGATCTTCACTGGATAATTTTGAACCTCTCTCAAGCTTCTGTATAATAACTTCACCAACATCACTGTGCCAGACACACTCGTACCAACAGTGCATACATTACCATGCCACTACCATGCAAGTGTCACTGCTGTGCTGAGAATAGGCCCCATTAGGGTTGCCACCCCAGCCCTGCATAATTACTGTACAGTCATGGCTTGATTTTATGTCAAATTCAGTGGATGGTAGATGGTAGTGAGTTCACCCACAAAAGCTAACATTCTCAGTTATCACAGTGAAGTGCTGCCAGGTTCCTGGCTAATATATGAAAACACTTGGATTACTGGTCATTCAAGAAATGGATTTTTTGGGAAATGGATCTGGTCAGGAGTGGTCTTGTGATGAGAAATTGCCCAGTGATAAATGTGGTAGAGTAACTTGATGTACTATATTCTGTAATAAAAGACATTTAACACCTATAAAATCTTCCTCCCAGACAGTTATTACATAAAATGGTCATGAATATGCTGGCTGATTCCTAAAACATTAGGTTTTGGCCTAAAACATTTTTTAAACCATGCACAGCAGAGAAGTACATGCAGGGTGTACATGCAAAATAATAGGAAACATTTTTCTCTCCAAATTTACGGCTATTTTACTAATATGAACTTTACATATAAAACATAGACATGTAGATTCACTGGTGATTTTGGCTAGTAAATAAAATGGCTATATTGCCGCTGCAGACATTGTGACCCCTGGTTCCTATCACCACCACTGGAAAGAATTATCAGTCGGTATGTCTCTCTCCAATGATGAATTTCATATCAGACAACTCTGAATTATTTTGTTTACATCTGAGCCACTGTAATATGCAGAATTTAAAAAAATGATTTTAATTCCAATTGAAAAGCATAGCTGTCATGAAAACCAACAGGCTTATTCATCAACTACCTACCGCAGTTTAGCTCCACTCATTCACGCTGAAGCTATAAAGAGTGTTTCAGCCTGGACTGCTTTTTGAATGAGGCCCAATGCAGGGCAGCCAATCAGACCAGAGATCATTTACATATATCAGTCTTAAAGGCACAGTAATAAAACCAAACTGTTAAATTCTAAGGGATGAAAAGAAGTTGGAAAACAGTCATTCAAAAGTTAACCATGACTGGTTTTGCCACAGAAAACATCTTGGCAACAGTCTGCACAGAGAAAAATTCCTGAATCAACTTCAATGTTCGAATGTGTACATCATTTCCACTTTAATTTCATTTATAGATAATAATAGATCATTACTGCCAAAGCTAAGTAAACAGAAACTGAAAAAAATATATTACAAGTTAATGTATTTTATTAATGTGGAAAAGGCACAAACTTTTATACTGTGAAAACTTAGTGTATTACTTTTTAAATGTTGTTTTGTGACCTGTTCTAAATATGACATATAAATAAGTATAAAAGTATTTTTGATGTCAAGAATTCGGCTGGTGGGGACAGACGACATTACACTGAACTTTACAACTTCTGCAACTCGTCTGCGAGTATTTGAACAGGCTCAAACAGTTTCCGCCGCAGTCAGACAGACAGAGTTTGAAAGAGCCTTGAAGTGATTGGAGTGTGTTCAGGGTGCAGGAAGTTCAGTTTCCTTTTAATATATTCTCTTTCCAGACTGTGAACTTGCGCAGAGCTGATATTCAATGTTTAATTCATCACAAAAAGACAGACGGCAAATGGTTAGCTGATCAGAGGGGCAGCACTGCAGGTTTGTCAACTGAATTAATGAGCTTGAAGCTGACCTCAGGCCTACTCGGAAGGGATTTAAAATTGAAAAGGGCACTGATGATTAAAATTTGAAGAACAAAGTCCGTATTTACATGGATCCTAATGGTAGAGCTGCTGTTCCAAACATGGTTACTTTGTGCTCTGAATGGCTAAGCAAGTCTGACCCAGGAACAGCATCTTCATGCCCAGCTGCTTCAGGAATCTGGCCTCGTTTCACTGACTGGCGCTATTCTTTTGTATTCATATAATACTGCGGCTCAGCCATTATCTATACAGCTTTTGAGGATTGTGTGGAAAAAGAGGACACTATAAAGGGACATTTAGTTCAAGACTAAAAAGAGACCCTTCAGAGTGTTTTTCAGAGTTTTGAAAGTCACTCATGGAGCGGCTCTCCGCTGTCTTTACTTTGGCTCTTGGGTGCTCTTTGAGGTTTCTGTTCTGTTCCAAAGACAAAACTGCACAAAATCCCAGGAGTGTAGGTGAAAATGAAATGTCCTCAGTCATACTAAGAAAATGGGAAGTGAAATGTCATGGGTTTTCACTCTGTAGGTCGCAGACGTGGCCAACGGTCGAGGGCCAGCCTGTCAGATAAATTGCCTCGCAGTGTCTTCATCATCTTAGATGGCAGAAGGAGAGAAAGAGAAAGCCAGAAAAACATAGCCAGTGAGTGAGAGCACGGGAGAAGAGAGAGAGAAATGTGTTTTAGAAGCTGGCCACTGGGGTAAATTGCTTTAAAACTACAGACAGGAAGTACAGGTCATAGGATGGGGTCACAAACACACAGATCAATAAAGAGCTGTTAAGACCAGAGAATCAATGGTAGCAAACAGTGAAGCTGGTCTTAATACTGATGTCTTTTCTTTCAGTGCAGCCTCTTAAAAGACTGCTCCTGGGAAGATTAGACAGTTGAAAGAAAAAGGCTTGGCTGCTTTGCTATGAAATGGAATGAGTTTTGGGTCCTGAGGGAACAGCTTCTTAAGGACTGCAGCTGAAATCACTCTGCTGGCACTGGCGCTTCAGGTTAGCTACTGCCTTTATGGAAGCACTTGTCAATAGATCTGATCCAAATACTTAACAAGGGCTTAAATGCAAGTCAATTTTTATTGAAGCTTTTATGTAAGTAGTTAAAAAAGTAATAGACAACACATAAAGATAAAAAATGAAATGACGCTTAAAATAAATACAAAGGTAATTACTATGATGAAAACAGCATAGCATTTCCAGCTGTAGTTCAAGGAAAGACTAAAAATAGCACACTTTTCTGACGGACACTTGAAGGACGCATGCTCCAACATGTCTAACCTCAAACACCACAGCAGAGGACTACAGAGGTGCGAATTGAACTGGAAATCCATCAGTGGTGTGAGCGGCCTGGTATCTGTGTGTATGTAGGGGAGAAACAGAGAGAGTCCATCCCAAACTCCACTCTTTAGGTTTGTTTTGCACAATTGCCTGACAGATTTCATGAACTTATCAAAAGTGCACAAAGACTTGTTAAGAGCATGAGTGTGCAGATGTGTATCACACTTTTGTGGGACTGGCAGTTTCTGACATTTTTATTCTCCCCTGATATTTCCAAAACAGCACACTGTAATGCCAACAGTGAATGTTGAACTAAACTGTGGGATAAAAGCCCAATATCACCTCAATATGGTAATCAGGAACGGATGCATTTAGTGCGCTCTCTGTTTAATTCTGCATTAGATTTTTTTGTCAGGGAACAAAGTGGGAAGAGGAAGAAAAGAAGAGGAGAACAAGAAAAATAAGTAGGCCATGAAGATGAGAACAAATGAGCAGGAGAAGGAGAAAAGAAGAAGGAGAAGAAAAAGATGATGAAGGTAAAGAAGCAGAAGGAGGAAGAGGAGGAGGAGAAGAAGATGGAGCAATATGAGAAGAAGAAGAAGGAAGAGAAAAAAGGATGAGAAGAAGACAAACAGGAGGAGGAGAAGAAGAAGAAGGTGAAAGAAAAATGGAAGAAGACAAAGAAGAAAAAGATGAAGCAGGAGAAGGAGGTGGAGAAAAAACATGAAAAAAAAGCAACTGGAGGAGAATAAGGTGGAGAAGTATTACCAGTTATTATAAACCCTTTTTAACTATATTAAACTTGTCCCTTAGCCTGGAACATTTACCCAAAGCTTTTAAACTAGCAGTTATCAAACCTTTGATCAAGAAACCAAATCTTGATGTTAGCGTAATGTCAAATTACAGGCCTATTTCTAACTTACCATTTACATCTAAGATCTTAGAGAAAGCTGTGGCCCAACAAATTAGTTCATATCTACATAAGAACCATATATATGGAAAAATTCAAATCTGGATTCAGGCCACATCACAGCACTGAGACAGCTCTAGTTAAGATAACTAATGATCATCTTCTTGCCTCTGATCAAGGCTACGTATCCCTGTTAGTGCTACTTGACCTCAGCACAGCTTTCGATATGATAGATCACAATATTCTCCTAGAAAGGTTAGAAAACATGGAGTCACAGGGACGGCCCTATCATGGTTCAAATCTTACCTAACAGAACGTTATCAGTTTGTCAGCGTAAACAATTTATCTTCCAATTATTCAGTGAAGTAAGATTTGGAATTCTGCAGGGTTCTATTTTAGGACCATTATTATTTACACTATCCGTTACCATTAGGCACAGTTATAAGTAACCATGGTATTAACTTTCATTGTTACGCAGACGATACGCAACTGTACATATCAGTCAAGCCTGATGACAAACACAGATTAAAGAAAATAGAGGACTGTGTAAAAGATGTGAAACACTGGATGTCACGTAATTTCCTCTTATTAAACAGTAACAAAACAGAGGTTCTCTTTCTGGGTCCAAAATTAGCAAGAAATAAACTACCAGATTTAATTTTAAATCTTGCTGACTTTCTAGTTACACCTGGCTCAGCAGCAAAAAAACTTGGCGTCATAATTGATTCAGATTTATCATTCGATCAACACATAGGCAGCATCACTAGGACAGCTTTTTCATATCTTCACAACATTGCCAAGATAAGAAATGCCCTATCCCTGCGTGACGCAGAAACACTAGTAAATGCCTTTATTACTAGGCTAGACTACTGTAATGCATTACTGTCAGGATGTACGAGCAGGAATCTAAGCAAACTTCAACTAGTCCAAAATGCAGCAGGTCCTCACTAGAAAATTTGATCATATCAGTCCAGTGCTATCATCACTTCACTGGCTGCCTGTTAAATTCCGTATTGATTATAAAATTCTTTTATTGACATATAAAGCCCTACATGGGCTCGCTACTGAGTACCTGCAAGACCTTATTTCCTATTACAAGCCATCACGACTACTCAGATCGCAGAGTGCTGGCTTATTAATAGTTCCTAGAATTCATAAGGCTGCAGCTGGGGGAAGAGCTTTTTCTTATAAAGCCCCCAAACTCTGGAATGATCCAGAAAATGTTTGGGACTCAGACACAAAGTCTCAATCTTTAAATCTAGGCTAAAAACTCACTTGTTCAGTTTAGCTTTTGGTAGCTAATGTTCCCCCTTAGATAAAGGCAGCAGATCCAGGGGTCCATGGACACAGGGAATTATAGTAAACTGAGACGCTGGTGCTGTCGTCCCGCTGCTCACATGTGGTCACTCGGGTTTGTGGATGGTGGAGCGGATGGATCCCAAACTGTTTCAGAGTGCTGCCGTGTCTATGTCTCCTTCTGGTTCTCTCCTTTTAGTTAAGCTGTCATAGTCAGATCTGCCGGAGTCATTAGCCACACTCTGGAAATGTTCACATTCCCTGTTTTATGTACAAACAGACAGAATAAAACCAATTCCCTCTCTCTGCCTTTTTTCAGAGTGTACAACCGCCCACATGTCCGGCCGGACACTGAAGGACGACTGACTGTTGAGCCCTCCTGCTACCCAGATAAAGAAGGAGGAGGAAAAAGAAGTAGAATACATAGAAGCATGAGGAGAAAAATAAGAAGAAGAAGCAAATCAAGACGAAGAGGAGGATGAGAAGAAGAAGAAAAAGCATCATACCACTTATAAAGTATGCGTCACAGGACATATTCAATCTTGTGGTGTTCACAGATTCACAGTGTGCTGAGGTAAAGGCCAAACATGTAAGGTTGCCTCCACAGAGCTGCACTGAGAACAAGAGGATGTGAACTGATTGCACTTGTCTGAAAGCAGGTTGGTGACAGATTCTCTTTGGCTCTGGCAGTGTGAGTGGGTGTACCTGTGGACACAGAAATCTCTAGAATGTTCTTAGAGAAAATTATTATAGTAAGTTCAGGAAGACCACCACAAATGTCCTAGCACAGTGGTTCTCAGCCCTGGTCCTGAAGCACTCCCATCCTACACTTTTAGTGTTCTCCTGACTCTAACCTACCCATGTCAACTCAGGAAGCTGACATATTGGAACAGGTGTGTTATAACAGGCAAAGCACTAAAGTATGCATGGCAGGGTCGCTTCAGGAGCAGAGTTGGTTCACTGGCCTAGCACACCTATTTAGCATCTAGTTAGCAAAACACCACTACAGCTCACTGACTTCAACCACAGGCAGGGCTCTCCAGCTAGCATTAGCATCCAGTATCTGCCTGTTCAGCATGCAGGAAGTCATCATCTAAAGCTGAAGCCATGGCTGCAGTGCCAACTTTAATAGCAAGGCAGAATGCATAAATTACTGGATAGCTTAGCTATAGCCAGCAAATGTATAGCATTATTTAACAGGTTACTCAAGGCAACCAGATGATGCATACACCATTTCTAATGGCTTGTCTTAGGGAAAAGATACAGAAGCTGAAGATGCTTCAGAAGATTTCTGATGTATACTTTATCTATGACTCCTCTCTTGCAGATACTCATGACATCAACCAGTGTGCGTGACTGTTTAGGACTGTTTACTTATGTAAATACAGCAACAACAGAGAAAACTAATTCTGGCAAAAGTAAAAACACAAATGTCATATTTTTAACAAATGTAATACATTTAATACTCCATAGATTCAATTTGAGTAGCTAAAAGCCAAGACCTCCACAAGTTAAGATAAAAAAAACACTAATCTCTGCAGGGCAGTTGCTGTAGATGACTGATTTTTGCATCCCTGATCTAGACTGTTTTTTTTTTTTTAAACCAAGCCTAATGCTAGAGTTTAATATGTTGTTTGTCATTTTATGTAGTGATCTGTAGCACTGTATCCACTGGTCCTGCCATTTTCACAGAATTCACATTTTCATTTCGTTTTCATGTTTTTCTTCATCAGTCTCTCTCACTACAACACCCAGCATGTGCTACACAAATAAATCATACAATCATTGGGAATCTCTGCAGTGTCAACCAATCCTGCCAGCCTAGTCGCTGATTTATCAGCTATTAAACGCAACCAAGTTGGCGTTAGCGTGACTCTTACATATCTTTAAACAGCACAAATTTGTCACCATGGGCTCGTTTACAACCCTTTTAGTCAGAGAAAAGAAGTCTAAGGTAGATAGCCAGGTGGCTACCGTGTTAACGGTAGATTTTAGCTTGTTGTGTTGTGCTCTGTTCATTTGAATAATACATTCTCTCTCCTGTAATGTTGATTTGAAGATTGTTACCACAGTTACACAGCTGCAATAAGATTTTGGGCTTCCTAGCAATATGGAAAAGTATAGCTATCTGGCTCCTTCTGCATTCATCAGATAATGAGAAAAAAATAGAAAACAAAAATCCACCCAAAGCAGTTTTAGTTTATCACAATTTCCTCCTAATTTCAAGACACAATTTGTGGCCAAAGGTATGTGGACACCTGACCATAATACCTATATGAACTTGTTAGACATCCCATTCTAAAACCTTGGACATTAATATGGAGCTGCCTCACCCTTTGCAGTAATAATGGCCTAGACACTCCTGGAAAGGCTTTCCACAAGATTTTAGAGCATACATGTGTGAATTTATGTCTATTCTGTCAAAAGAGCAAATGTGAGATTGTGAAGTGGGATACAGGGTGGAACAAGTGGAACCCTAGCGCATGTGCTACAAACACTGCGAGAGGCATTGTGCTTGCAGTTTGAGCTTCAAGTCAACTCTCTACTGCATGCACACATTACAGAGCCTTGCAAACAAATATTACAGATCATCCCCAAACAAAATTCAACTGACCAAATCTAAATACAGGCAATAAAAAGGTCAACATGTTTACCACCATGCATGGCAGTTAAGCAGATTGAAAAAAACACAGAAACAGAGATATGTTTATCCACTACCCATTTTTGTCTTTTCCTTTAGACACTTTCATTTTGAAAACTCAAATCTCAAACATTCACATATTAACCCACTCAAAAACAGACCTCACTTTGTGCACAGGGACACATGCTGGACAGGGCCTTCCACAGAATGTGGCCACAAAGGAGCATATAAGTGTCTAAACAGACTTTGTACGCTGTAGCATTAACATTAACCTTCAAATTATCACACTACCCTGTGAAATCTTACTCTAGAGACTACCGTGGCATAGCTGTAAGCATGTTTACAACAGATGTAACAATGGCTACATTTTTGGTTTGGGCTGGAGTGTCCCTTTAGCTTTTTAGTTTCAGAATATCTGTGGTGAGGTGATCTGCAATAGCAGTTAGTTTTGAGTCTTGACCATTTTCCATGCTCACAACACCAGATGATCATTCATACTCAAAATGGTCAAAGGGAAAAAATCACCCTCCTTCAGGGCAAGTTGATGAGTTCGCTTGAAAGTCTTCAGTGTCTGCACTTTGCTAGACGTACCCACCTTCTTCAAAACAGCACTGAACCCCAGCCAAAACTCTAACTTATAAATTAAGCCAGAGTGCCAATGTCACATGAAAAAACAGGCTGAATTTAAAAACAATTAAAGCTAATTCTGACCATAGACCGTAATCCTAATTAACGAGGATGCTATAATACCACAGATATTATTTGACCATAAACCACAGAAACCCCTTTAACTGAAATATCTGCCACAATGCCTAAAAACAAGTGATGCAACACCACTCAATGGTTGCTTTTGGCAGCATGATGCATCTCAATAGCATAAAATCGTAATGAAGGTGCCACTGTGAACCTGATACACTGTGTACTGTACGCAATGAGCTGTGAGTGACTGTCAGAGCTGTCATTGTGCGGGTCACTATAGTCATGCTCTGCTCCTGCTGTGAGCCTCAATAGAACTTTGGGTCTCTTCTGGAATGTCATATATTCTCTCACCCAATGCCACAGTGGCTATTTCCCCATGAACAAGCCTCTGTCCAGCTTAGCAGACATCAGAGGCAATTTGGTGTATATGCTAACTCTGGATTCATGTAGTATTCATGATGATGTGAAAGCTGAAAAAGACCCAAATCAATGCTCTTATACAGGGGTCACCTTATTTAAAAAGGGCCAGTGTCAGTCCATGTAAGCAGAAGTGTACCTGATTGCAGTAGTTCAAGCAGTTGATCACATGTGCTCCTGCTTTTTTCAATGAAAACCTGCAGCCATGTTGGCTCTTTGCACATAAGATTGGACATCCCTGATTTTTTTAGTGTTGCTCTACAACTGTTAGCAGCATTTATTCTGTTACATGTTTCAATTCCTTTGTTTGCATCAGAGTTATAAAGTTTGCAAAAAAAGCTAAAAGTTTGGAATCACTGTTTTTTTATTACATGTTGCTGCAAATATATGTAAATTTATTGTAAGAAGATGATGTTACTACAGAGCTTCACAGGTTTCAATCAGTTTGTAAGAAGCTATAGAAAAATTGAGATATATTAAGTGTCCAGAATGATGACTAGAGCTGTAGATGATATTTGTTGAGAAAGTCACACTAAAATTAACATCCAGAATATCTTGTAATTGAAGTAATGACCATATCCTGAGAAAGATAACATGAAAATATTATGAAAGGACAACTAAGGTATGTTGTTTATCATTTAATAATTTCTTGCTAGACTCTTTTGGAATGTATGTTCCAGTTAAAAAGCATCCTAAATTATTTTGAATGAGGAAGCCATAAATTTAAAATAAAGAAACCAAATGTACCTCACTTTATTGGAACAAGGGTTTAATGTAGTGTATGAACCTTAGCGAAATTTAAAACGTACCGCTCACTCTCTAGTCCACACAGAAGCTAAACTGCAATAGCAGTCTATTTGAATTCAATGTTTTGTGATGTCTCGAAAAACAAATGCATTCACATACAGCCACCTAATCAGCCTACAGCAGATTAGCTCCACTGAAGGAGTGTTTCAGCCCAGATTGCTTTCTGAACGAGATACAATACAGGGCAACCAATCAGAACAGAGCTCATTTACATAGATCAGCCTTAAAGTCAAAGGTTGGAACATAGTCATGTAGAAATGAATAATGACTTTTTTTATTGACATAAAACTAGACAGACATAATAAGTGGATCTGACAGAGGAAAAAAAATCAAATACAAGAAAAATGTAGGATATGGGCCCTTTAAGACTGTGCTCCTCTATAAAGTGTTCTTTATCAGCCAGGTCTCTGGTTCTACAGCGTCATTATTAATGTTGTCTTAATCACAGAGACACCAAAGAGATTTCCTGTAACCTGTGTGCCCTAATATTCCGGTTTCAGCTTGTATGATTACTGTGAAAAAAGCTCTTCTTTAATACTCTGTGCTTCTAACAACATCCCAAAGTTTATTTGTAGTGGAAGAAGCAGCAGCAAGGCTGTTAGATCCAGCAACCAAATAAAACAGCAGGAATGAAGAGCACTATTTGTTCTCCCTGCTTCATTAGACCCGAGCTATTGTGGCATCTGCAGATGAAATGGTCAGAAATGAAATGAGAGAAAGAAAGAGAGCATCACAGGCTCATTACCTCCCTCTGCATCTCAAACACTCATTTCCACTTTGGCAAACCCCTCAGCGGCCCATTCGTACTGCAGCCGCACACAACGGAGCCGTTTGTTACTCCGGTGTTTCTTTATCCCAGTGAGAAAGCTGTGTTTTGCAGCACTGTGCATTCAGGGATTGACCGACATCACAACGACTAAAGCTATTGTGCTGAATGGTTTCTTTGAAAAACAATAGTGATATTGCCAATTGCAGGAACGTCAGCTATTGCCCCTTACCTCAACTCTGCAGGGCTGCTCAATGGACTGTCATTTCTGATACAAAAGGTCAAATTTATGGTAAGAACAGAGCTGCAACACTTCTTTTTCAAAATGTTTTCCAAACCCTGGACTGCTTGTTACAACACAGTATGATACAGACAGGACAAGCATACTGCTGAGCTTTTCAGTCAGGGGTTTCCAGTCATCCAGATATCTTAGCATGCCCACAGTGAAATACTTAGAAAAAAGATAAAGGAGTTAATTCTTACTCTTATTTGACTGACATTGAACAATATTTCTGATTTTTTCTTACTGGATGGTTGAACTGCCTGTTTAGTGTAACTAGGAAATATTTAACATTAACCCAGTGCAAAAAACTACAGAGAGGCTAAATGAATGAGAACACATGCCAACATGCACAAACATGAAACACACAAAAGCAGGAGCAGTAAAATAAAAACATTTCTTACAGTCACTGCAAAATGGCTGTGTAATCAGTCACAATCACACAAAACACAAAATACACATCCTGTGTATTTGGTCTTAATGCAGGTTCTGCCAAAATATGACATTATAGGTTATGAATGATTTTGAATTCATTTAAATGAAATAAAAAGGCTCATCAATATTAAATAAAGACTGATTTGTGATCAAACACGTTATTCCCACTGATCATGGACATTATTTGCCCTCTACATAGCCTGTCAGGTGGGGAAGAGCGTGTTACTAACAGCCAAAAGGCTGCAGAAACACTGCGCTGATGTAGGTTAATTATGTGCTTCTCCACCAAACATGCATTTTAACAAAGTTCACAGATATTTATGGTGATGGTGATGATATTCCTGTTCTCGTGATGAAAGTATGTCGTTAATAAAGTACGTTCATTTCTTAGTGACCACTGAGGGATTTTTTTTTTTTTTTAATTGCTTTTTTTTTATGTCTGTTTTATGCTGCCTTCAAAGTCTTGTGGGTATATGATGATGGACATGTGCAATCACGTGAAATGTGGGTATCGAAGCAATAAAGCCATATATATATATATATATATATATATATATATATATATATATATATATATATATATATAAAAACACCATTTAATGGATTTAATGGCTTCCTGCTTGAATTTAAAAGTTAAGCAATTTAAATGTTTAGCTCTTCTTTTTCAAAGGAGCCACAAAATGCAACTTCTGCCTGCTTTGAAATGAATTTTTTTTTATTTTTATTTGGCAATATTTTTATTGGAATGTGCTTTATGGAAATGTGGATGGTTAACAAAACAAAGTTTTACTATGCTTAAAAGCAGTTTTTACTGTGGACAGTGTACACGACTTTATGAAGAAAGCTGCAGCGCTGCCTGTTCAATCCCAGCACAGCCGTCTTCATAAAGAGGTGTTACTTGTGGTTCTCACCCCTCCCCTTTTCCCCTTTTAACCCCGAATTACTCATCAGCAGCTCAACAAAGTCACACAGAAAGCCAACAGTGTCCTAGTTAGTCTCGTAACAGACTTGCAGGACAAATAGTTTACTGTATTAATTTAATTTATCCTGGTCAATTCCCATTTCACTAGCAGATTAGTCAGTAGGGACTGGGGTATCACATGTGACATTTTGGCAAAAAGAAATCACATCAAATGTATTCTTTATGTTCTGTAAGTAAGATTTAATTTCACAATTTTATGAGAAACAACTGAACAGTTGTATGCTTTTATTACTGACACCCATGGATTTCAGTGTGCTTCTAATTTCACAATTGTGAGAACTGTAAATGGACTTACAGACCTGAGGATATTGGGCATTACTAATCTCATTTCAGGCTTTTGTACTTTTCCCAAACTATTGTGCAGCAAACCTGCTGAAATGACAGAAACTACAGGTTCTTTTAAGGCATTTATTCATGAAATACACACTTTAGATTTTTCAACAAAAGCGTCCAAAAATTTTAAGAAACTCCAGCCCAGTTTTAAACTAAAACTCCTTTATGTGTAGCCATGGAAACCATTCTTATTATGTGCAATAAATAATCATAATACAATTAATGAAGACCAAAAAAAAAAAAAAAAAAAAAATGGCACTACATTAAGTGCCAAAGTTTTACCCCCCAAAAAATCACCAGTTCTCAAAAAAAAAAAAAAAAAAAAAAAGAATGCAAGGAAAAAGAACTGTTGAAAATGAAAAATTAGTGTGATTTGAGCCTCACAGGCACCCGTAGAATCTATGTGGTGAGGACTGAAAGGACTCTATTAGTGACCTGAGCACCTGACAGAAAGCAAAGCCAAAATGGAGTTTCTAGAGCTGAAACCAGGAACCATCTGAGAGATGTATATTGCACATTTTTCCTCCTCTCCAACAAGATGAGCCGCCAAAGCCAAAATGAGATATTCTTGCAGCCTAACCTGATCGCAAGAGTACAACAGGAGCGTCGTAGCCAAAGAGCAATAACGCAGACATCATTTCACCTGCTCCAACAGGTTTAAGGGGATAAGACAACATGCAGAAAGACAGGTAGGAAAGGAGAATTCGGTTTGTGAAATTTCATTTTTAAGTCCTCTATGTGTTCTCAAGGGAAAAAAAATCATGAATGTACAAAAGGACAACAAATCTCATGACATTTCTTATCAAAATAGGCTACTGCAGGAGTCAAATCTTTACAGTATAAATAAATAATATTTTAAAAACAGTTTGAGAAAAAAATCAAAACAAAACATAACAGCATTTATGGCTCATAGGGAGGTGCCACTGTGAAGGTTGGTTCCTGAAAATAATTCCCCTTTAATGCAATAATAATAATAATAATAATAATAATAATAATAATAATAATAATACAAATCCCCAGCTATCTGATGGACATCACCTTTTGAAGCATTCTTGCTTTTCACAATTCTCAGTGCCCTGGTAAACCCAATTACCCGGCAAGATGTAACTATGGATGCAACTGACGTTTTAAAAAAAAAAAAAAAAAAAACTGACCAATCAGTTTGTGAGATCTGGCAACAAGCAATCACTGGCCAATCAGTAGCAGCCTTCAATCAGCGTAACCATGGAAAAATGGTGAAGATGCAGTTTGACAAAGACAAAGGTTGTGCTGGCAACTGGCTTTGTAATGTATCTAAAGGTAGTTCTGTCCATCCCCCACCCCACCATGTACACAAACAAGTGATTACTGGACAGTCTAATACAAGATGAGCAAACTGAGAGACAATAAAATGTTATAACCTGAATGTTCCCTCCATTTAAATACTGATTTTAACATGCCCTCAGTGCCCTGGCTTCACCATTTCCACTTGAGGGAATCCACAATGCCATCCTAAGAGCCATTTCAATGCTGTATTAGGTCAAGTCAAGTTTATTAGATGACCCCATGGAAGGGTGAGGGATCAAGTAAACATCAATGTAGACCTTAGCAGCAAAACTTGTCCAGAAATCAATGTGATCTGACGATATAATTTCATTGCTCCCCAAAAATGGCAATATAAAAGTTATCTGCTGAACAATGAAATACTTTAAAAAAAAAAAAAAAAACTAAATATTTGAAAACATTCAATTTGCAACGGGCAAACTGGATTTTGTAGCAAACCGTTATACATTGCTGCTTCATTACTTTGCTCTGCTAAATTGTTCAAACTTTAACAATGCAGAGCTCAGTTTTTGAAATAAAACCTATTACAAAGCCTGCTTAGCTAGCTAATTAGCTAAGTGAGGCTACCCTAACCATGGGCAAGTGAGCTTATTTTAGAGAATCTGCACCTCACCATCTCCTTGTCCAATTCGTAAGGTGAAGTCAGCCAAGGGCATGTTAAAACAAAGGCTAATGACAATTTTAAAATACACCTTCTAAACTCTGGAAATGCTCTGATTCTGAGGTTTGACTGAGGGAGATGGACAAATTGAAAATCGCTGTCTAAATCTTGACCTTGGTACAGGATCCTCCATATCCTGTGCAAACTCCAGTAATAATAGAACAGCCTCTAAACAAGCCCAGTGCCAAGCACACAGACCACCAGTGAAAGCAATAAAGCGACTGGCCATTATTGTCTCAGTCTTGGCACCATATGGATGTGGACAGAGCCCACGCAGGCCAGAGCAGTGGACTGGAGCTCCTGTAAGCTTCTTACAGCCTGCCTGTCAAGTGGAACAGCCCTGATGTCTCAATGCACGCCAGATAAGACTGAGCAAGCATCCATCTGTTCCAGTAACTCAGGAGAAAGGTGTCTACCTCTGAAATGCTCACGTGTGACCGTGCGAGCGTCCTTGACTTTGAGAAGTGTTTCAAAACAGAACCCGTGTGGAGATCTGTTCTGCAGCCCAAAGTCTTAACTGTTTAACTGTTTGAGCCTTCTTCTCTTCAGGCCAACCAAGCTCAGAAGATAAGGTGTGAAGCAGGTGGAGCTGTGATCAGATCCACAGCAGTCTGCCAAGAGCTGGCTACCTGGAAACGCTCAGAAATGGTGAAGCTTTGTAAGAAATGCCTTTTCTTAGAGCGAGTGTCGCTGGGGATGGCGCTGTCCTGATAGTTCTGCTTTACTATTCTTTCTGTTCTGCTTCCAGGACCACACCAGGACAGCAGTCAGATACAAACAAAAAACAAACAACAAAGAGGCATCTTTTTCAGACAGGCTGGAGAAAAAAAATAATAAAAATCAGCTTTACAGAATCCAAGAGCACCAAAACACATCAAAAAAGCAGAAAAAGCAACAAACACAGATACTTTTCACCATTCCCCGCCAATCTGCACCAAGGTAAGGATTCTTTTTGCTTTTTTGTTTTTAATAACAAGTGTATAAAACATTAGCACCATTTGTCAGCTCAAACGAAAGATGAAGGAGAGAGAACCACCAGCCTTCACCATGGCAAATGACCTAAGAGGAAAATCCCACCCCAAAACACTTCCCAGAAATCCTCACACTTTATAAATTAAAGTATAGGGGAAAAAAAGAATGAAAACAAAACCTATTTAACACATCATTTGTTCCATAATTGGACCATTCATGAGTACACGCTGTGGTACCCTGGTGGTCTGTTTTCATGATTTCATCCAGTAATGAAGACAGTTCATTTACAACTCGAAATGGCCAGCATACACAAGAATGAGACTTGACTGAAATGAGGAACAGCTGTAGTTATATGTGGATTGCTCAGAAATGACAACATGACAAGCTCACAAACCTAAAAAAAAAAAAAACAACACGACAGGATGCAATTAAGCAAAACTTGTGCTTAAAATAAAGCATAACGTTTCATCATCATGTATTGAGATTTTACATATAAGACACCAAAACGGTCATTATTTCCAGAGAAGATCACTTTTTCTGGAGCCAAGGGTCAACACTTGTTACAGGCAAGAGCTTTCAATGCAAGATTACAGTCAAACACATAAGATGAAGATTCATGTAGTAACTTAATGAAGACTTTGAGAACCAAATAAAATGAGATTTGGTCAAGCTGGTTTTGGCATTTACCCGTGTGAAAGTAGACAGATATAACAAGCAGCTACAAGACCTCATTTTTTTGTTTGTTTGTTTTTTTTTGTTTGTTTTGTTTTATTTTCTTCAAACTACTTTGTTGTCTACCAAGTTGTTCTTTTCCATACCACAAAGGAGGCAAAGTTTTCGTAAAAATCAGTTACGTAGTTCAATATCAAAACTTTCTTCTTGATTGAGATATATATATTTCTTCACTGAGGAGTTGAAAGGAAACTGCAAGTACTGTTACAAAGAGAGCCCTTTAGAACTGCAGGAGACAGCTATGGAACTTGTACAGCAATCCAAATGTATATGGACATGTCCATATATTCAATGAGGGCTCCGCTTAGAAATAAAAAGAAACAATTTGTAATAAATTGTTCATTTAAGACACTACAAAAGAAAAATGGTGACTATCGACGAGACATTTTCGGATTACTGATCGGTCTGAAAATTCTTATCTGGTGCATGTCGATCACATTTGCACAAATTGTGATGTTTCTGCTTTGCCTTCCACACAGCTTGCCATAGAGAAGAAAACATGAAGCCTGAACGGTGTTCTTAAGCCTTTGGCACTAAAGGTAGCAAAAAACATAAGAGGTGCAACTGTACATATGGATGGCCATGTGGGATACATTCGTTCGGTAGAGGAGTGGGCTACTAAAGCTTCTGTGTAGGCCTACATTTTTTTAACATCTCTTTTGTTAAGTGATAAAGCCTATGTATTGCATATATGGTTCTAAGACTAGGTGGAACAGACAAAAAAAAGAAAAAAAAAGGGGGACGGATGCAGGGATGCAGTCTTGATTTCTGTGCTGTGTTATGTCTGAATCTAAGGAATGTGTAGAAATGTTTAAAGCAGCAGCCCAAATATGTCCACAACAGGCTACTGCTTCTAAAAGGAATAGTTTGGTGATAAATCAAATACATGATTTCCAACATACTCCAAACGCAATCGATCAACCAAGACATGTTTGCTTCTTTGGTTTAGAACTGGATCTGCTAGGCTAATGGTGCTTCCAAACACTGGACATCAGTTATCACTAAAACTGCATCCAAAAATACACGCCAAAGTCATATATTCACTTCAAATTACGCGGATAAGCGTACGTGTTGTAAATTCCGTTATGCTCGTTTCTGGTCAAATTACATGAAACATGGCAAACTGCATTCAGGAAAGAAGCGATTCAAAATGACTGTCCCGCTTTTGCAGAGATTTATACCGTGTTCCAAACCGCATCAGCTTTTCTGTGTGACCCAAATTCAAATCTGGAACACAGTTTGAGCAGGTTGAGAGAAGTTTTGGGCATGCATTTACACAAGCTGTTTGGGTGACTATTGACTTCCATTGTTTGCATGCTCCAGTTCTAAACTAAAAGAAAAATTCAGACACCAAACATGTCTTGGCTGACTGCATTTGGGGTTAGTGGAAAATTACAGAAACTTGATTTCTTGCTGAACTAGTTCTTTAATGTGGGCAGTGTTCATTTGAAGAGAGTGATTACATTTCCACATGACTAATACGTCTAGTTAACAGTTCATCATTACACAAATTTAATAGCTTTGCAGTTGCTAATTAGTAACTTGGGAGAATGGTTTAAAAGCACTTTGTCATTTCAGAATTGCTTCTGATTTATATCACTGCTGCTTTCACACTCATGTACTGAAACATCCCCTTCAATTACACAAGGAGACTTTTTTTTTCTTTTCCTTTTAGTGAGATAAAATCATGCCCTCCGCTGTGAGGGCCACATTATGATATAGAATCTGACTATGCAAGTCATAATTAATCTGTATTTTCTGTGTCCCTATAGAGCCACATATCTGCAGTCTGAAATACACAAGTTTTAAAAATGCACCTTTGTGAACAGTCTATCATTAAAATCTCTCTCGCACTCACGCTCGCACGCTCATTTTTACAATTCATCCATCATCAACTCTTCTTATCTCTCTTGCGTTGCTGTAACAATTTTTTATGTACAATACTTGTAAATAGAACATAAATTACTACACAAAATTTGCTTATTCACAATTCCACTTTCAGTGACGCAATAAAGAAAAGGAAAAAAAAAAATGCTCTGAGACGATTCACAACTGAAATGTCTGTTGTTGGATTCTTATAGTTCATGTGTGCTCCCAAGCCTGTGTTGAGATGTCGAGACCTGAAAGAGAGCAAACCGTGAAAAGCTCCTCCTCTTGCTCTCCAGTGAAGAGCGTGACGGGACGCTATCGCCAGTGGGAGCGATGTGCGTTCATGTATATTTATTTTTAAAAAAAATTTAAAAACTGTTCGGCCAACTCTCGTCCCATCGGTTTGTTTGTTGTTTTGCGTGTAAACAGAGCACCAGTAGTGTCTCGAGTTTGTGTGTCTCTCTCTTCTGTACAAAAGTATAAATATATGCTCTCTCTCTCTCGGTCTTCACATATCTAGGACGTAGTGGACGAACAGTAAAAGGAAAAAAAAAAGGAAAAAGCCTGCAGTTGCTTGGCTAAGCCGCCAGTGTAGCAGTAACTGAGCTGGTTTCCGTTGTTTGCTGGCTCGTGTCTGGTTCGACTCCTGGGATAGGGGTCTGTTTGGTGCGGGCATTGATAGTCTCTGCATAAATAGTGAGTGTTGCACAGTCCTGGGCCACCGGGCCAAAAACAACCATTTTTGTCCAACTACAGCAAATCCATTTTGGGTCTGTAATGCAGGAGTAGGGGGGATTTCTGGAACAGAGACAACACACAAACACATACAGGCATGATTGAAAGCATCCAGGAGCAGGTCAGCATGGGCAGGGAGCGCTGGCATTCTACAGCACATTTTTTGGCATTTCTCTTCAAAGGTTATACATCTAATTACAGCTATGCACCCATGAAAGGGCAAATGGAAAAAAGGAAATATTTACTTTCATTGGACTACACGTCAGTCTTTCTGTATGGTTAGCACACACAGCAGTGGATTGCAATAAGAACATAAGATTTCTTCCAAGAAGGTCTTAAATATGTAAATGCACAACTAAACATTAAGCTCTAAAAGTGGCATGCTTGAAGAGAAGTGTAAATAATCCAAAAATTGCACTCATTTCTGAATACAATTTACATAGTAAAATTAAAACGCATGCAAAAATCTCTTCAATATATCAGCTCCACCAACACTGCTATTCAATACAGACAGAACATGCTGAACTTTCAAGTAAGGGTCAAATGTGACAATATTTATCGTTATAATGATAATGATACACACACACACACACACACACTTTTTGTCCTGCTCCCCTCAGGTAGGAGGTTGCGGAGCATTAAGAGTAAAACAACCAGACTGAGAAACAGCTTCTTCCCTGAAGCAGTAAGACTCTTAAATTCCAGTTAGACAATCACTGCAATGGCACTTTATGTCCACTTATTTATCTCTGCTGCTGTACTGAATCAGTGCCTCTACTATATCACCCCTACACATCACTTTATACATGTCACTTTATACATTACCAGTATTAAGATGTACACTTCCTACCTTGTACTCAAGCTGCTGTTATTTCCACCTTACTATTTATTGTTACTTTTGGGAGTTAACTGGGACCTTGAGTACACTATTTCATTCCACCTCATGTACCACATGTGATGTGAATGACAAAGCCTTATCTTATCTCATCACATAAGTGAGCATATCATGAATACTCAATTTTTTTCATTTTTAAATGCATCATTCCTTCCGTTAAAAACAACATATTTCCAAGTGAAACACAGTATCAGAGAAAGTTTCTGAGCTAGCTTTAGCAGTGTTTTACTCCAAAATATGAGGCTGGTGGACAGAAGGGTGAAACATGACATTATTATATTTCTTGACCACTGGTGGACATTGAAATAATCAAAAATTCTAAAATGTTTTAGAGGTGGCCAATCAATACGTTTTGATGAGAAATTAGAATTTTGCCTTTCACATGGTGTGAGAAGA
This sequence comes from Pygocentrus nattereri, assembly GCF_015220715.1. NCBI lineage: Eukaryota > Metazoa > Chordata > Actinopteri > Characiformes > Serrasalmidae > Pygocentrus > Pygocentrus nattereri. The sequence continues at coordinate 19,168,353 of NC_051221.1, read as the reverse complement.
TAAACTGTGCTTAATGTGAACAGGGTCATGAAAAACTAACAAGGTACAAAAGGTCTATTTAGGTTTCGAGTTGACCGCCTGCATGATGCATTACAAAGAGAACACAATTAGTTCTGTTTATTAACATTTAGTTGTTTTCAGTGTAGAAACAAATCCTTTAGAGTATTCTTATATGTGACACCACTGGTTCTCTTTTGTCTGTTCCAACTTATCCAACCTCATCTTTTCCAACTGATGTATATTGTGCATCATGAAAATATGAAATGTTTTGAAGTATTGTGATGTTATATTGTTACCATATCAGCCATCCTTACTTTTAAGTACCTAGGCTTTAATTTTAAAGCAGAATTGAACTATTTACCTTAAATCTCCATCTTGTCACCACAACAAATTTCAAAGTGTGGTCCTTGCCCAAGATTTCTTCATTGCATAAAATGTCCAGCTGAAAACAAAGCACACACGTTGGTTGTTGAACAAAGCAAAACAGAAGCACTCCAGGGTTCTGGATGCAGCTGGCAGTGAGCCTACAGCCCGTTCCTTTGCAGACATTATATGAGCTGTGGATATGACTGCAGAGTGAGCGGCTCCAGGAGGTTTTGCATTTCATAATGTCTTCGAAAAAGAGTCACCATGACGTCTAGAATGAAAAGAATCCATCTGTCTGGTCTGGGCACCTCACCATCAAACCCTATCAAAAACAGTAGGAGTCCACATGTATAACTGGACATCCTGCAGTGCTGACTTTTCTGGACAGATAATACAGCTAGTCCACCTAAGAGCAGTTTTAGTAGAGAAGCCTCTGTAGCATTGGAATTTAGTGTGCTAAAGCTTTATCTGCAAAGCATCAAGGCTTATATGAGATTGAGATATATTCACATGAGCACGGATACTGTATACTTTTATGTCTGATGATACTGAAAAACTAGGAGCTTATGCTTAATAGATTTAACTGGAAATTAAATAAAACACAGTACTGTATGTAGATCCTATGACATTTTGTATATGAAAGTGTATGACCCAGGCCAGGATGAGACTGCAGAGTAGCATCACCACAGCACCCCCTGCTGGGTAAACTCTACACAGTGTAGTGCCTTACACCATCTTAGAGGTAGTTAAGTCAGGCTATCATTTTGCTCTGTACACTGAGCTAAAAGACTACAGAAGTAATGAAAGGATAGAAAAGTTACAGGAACTTGCTTTCACTATTGTTTTATTACCTTTACTTTATCTGCTACTATGAAGTGTAATTATCACCATAGAACTAGTGTCTTTGTTACTTAGCTTGGTAGGAAAATTGAAGCACCGACTTGTGCTATTTTGGATTTACGGGGACTTCATTATGCTTCCAAGCAACAATGACTCTTCAGTAGAGAACAAAAGACATCTGACAGTTATATTGTGTCAAACCAGTTTCAGACAGATCTGTGTGGCATGAAGCCCACCCACAGGCTTTTCTGGGAAAAAAATGGGCAAAGAGAGATAATGGGGCACCAACAATAATTAGCAGTGACGCAAAGTGCGTCAAAATTGTGCTTACAATGCTGCTGACAGGCGGCACAGTATATGACGGAAAGCAAATGATATTACAAGAGTTTCTGTTCTACTGAACATATGGTGAGCAGCGAAAGCTTTGTGGGAAAGCGTGGCGGTGTGAAAGAGCTTCAATATCCCACATAGTGACTCACTCAGACACCATGACTGAAGGGGAAGACACATGCCAAGAGATATATGGCCCATTGTCATCACAGCAGCAAAGCTCAACAAGGTAATTTCAAAAGAATGGGCTTGGAATGGGCTTCTGGGCAAGTATCTGGAATCCGGAAATCTGGCCATATCTCCAGAAGGACAGAAGTTACGCTGTGTGCTGGCTGAACCTACCTCGTTGAAGGAGGTCAAGTTGAGCTTCTTGGCGATGAATTTCTTCAAGTGGAGGACAGTAGCCTGGGCCGAACATCGGATCCATTTACGCTTCAGTCCACGCAGCTTACTGCTGTTACACTCCAGACAGATACTCACCTGAGATAGAACAGGAGAGAGAGAGTAAGCACAGCACCAAACACATAAGAGAGAAGACCAGTACCTTTAAAGTACAACCCCAATTCCAAAACAGTTGGGACGCTGTGCACAATGTAAATAAAAACAAAATGCAATGATGTGCAAATCATTTAAACCTTATATGTAATTGGAAATAGTATAAAGACACCATATCAAATGCTGAAACTGAGAAATTGTATTGTTATATGAAAAATATATGCCCATTTTGGATTTGATGGCAACAACATGTTCCAAAAAAGTTGGGATGGGGGCAACAAAAGACTGGGAAAGTTGTATAAATGCTTTAAAAAAAAAAAAAAAACACCTGGAGATTAATTGGCAACAGCCCAGTAACATGACTGGGTATAAAAGAGCATCTCAGAGAGGCGGAGTCATTTAGAAGTAAAGATGAGGAGGGGTTCACCACTCTGTGAAAGACTGCACCATCAAGATTCAAGAAAAACATTTCTCAATGTAAAATAGCAAAGAACTTTTGCCTTTCATAATTCACAGTACATAATATCATTAAAAGAATCAGAGGATCTGGAGAAATCTCTGTATGTAAGGGACGAGGCTAAAAATTATTATAGCCAGTATTTGCTGGCTGTGATCTTTGGGCCCTCAGACAGCACTGCATTAAAAACAGACATGATTCCGTAGTGGAAATCATTGCATGAGCTCAGGAACGCTTCTGAAAACCACTGTCTGTGAAAACAGTTCATCACTGCATCCACAAACGTAAGGTAAAACTCTAAAACACAAAGAAGAAACCAAATATAAACAGGATCCAGAAATGCTGCCGCCTTCTCTGGGCCTGACCTCATTTAAAATAGACTCAGGGGGAAGTGGAAAAGTGTCCTGTGGTCCGACGAATCAACATTTGAAATGACTTTAGGAAATCACAGACACAGTGTCCTCCGGGCTAAAGACCACTCAGCTTGTTATCAGTGCACAGTTCAAAAGCCAGTGTTCATGACAGTTTAGGGGGGCATTAGTGCACATGCCATGGGTGACATGGACCCGGAACGGGACCCAGAACTGGACCCGGAGACCCGGAACTGATGAGCAGCCGAAATCCTGTATCAAACCAGAATGAAAAACATTTCACTTTCAAAACTACAGAAGCGTCTCCTCAGTTCCCAAACACTTACAGAGTGCTGTTAAAAGAAGAGGTGATGCAACACAGCAGTAAACAGGCCCCTGTCCCAACTTTTTTGGAACGTGTTGTTGGCATCAAATTCAAAATGGGCAAATATTTTTCAAAAATAACAATAAAAGTTTTCAGTTTCAACATTTTATATGTTGTCTTTGTAGTGTTTTCCTTTAAAAAATATGGTTTACATGATTTGCACATCATTGCATCCTATTTTTATTTACATTCTGCACAGCGTCCCAACTTTTTTGGAATTGGGGTTGTAAGAGAGAATACAGGCAAACAACTGTAAGGCTCTAATGAGTATCACCCGACTGATTCTCAGCATTACATACTTCACAGTATGTAATAAAAGAGGAAAACTGAGTGGGAAAGAAGCAAACGGAGAAGCCAGTGTGTCCCAAATATGTCCCACACACCATCACGTCTGTGCAGAAAAGCTTCACATCACTACTTCTCATATGATTTCACATTTGTTTGCCAAATCAACAAAATAACTGAAGAAAAAGACCCCTTTTGAGGATTGTTTTTGTTTGTTTTACAATTAAACTCTGTCGTTCTGCTCTGCCCATTTTCCAAACAAACTCCCAGAAAAGACCAAATGCCAGTGGGTGCTCAGTCACTGTCCTGAGCCAAACTACAGTTAGAGGCCCAGTGTGTGCCTGTGATGGCTCAGCATGAGCGTGAGTCAGAATGCATTAGAGCCTCTATGCCTCTTCTCACAGCTTCTCTACAGGTGAGAGCGTATGCAGGAACAGCACCTAAAGTGCTATTCTGATTAGATTAGCTTTACATGGGCATGTATCATAATAATTAGTGGAATATTTTCTTCACATTCCTATCTCAATTATAATTAATTAAAACTGTTACTAAAACAGAAACAAGGACTAAATGTGCTTGTTAACTGTAACACTTAATTCCAAGAAACTTAATTCCATAACATTTGGGACAGTAGGTAAAATGCAAATAAAATCAGAATTAAGTGATTTATCTATTATGACCTGTATTTGAATGAACACAGTACAGAAACAAAATATTTATTATTTCATCAACTTCACTTTTTGCAAATATATCACTGCTGTCAGAACAAAACCTTGTATCTCAATTTCTGTCACTTTCTAGGTTTTGACATAATTTGAAAGTACCTGTTGCCCTTTACATTGTGTGTAAATTTCATGATGAATGGACCAAAAGAAATGGCCCAAAATGACATGGGAAGATGTTTGCTTCCACTGCCTTACATTAAAGGTAAAGCAGGTTTTTTCCTTCTGCTGTAAATGATATGTTCATTCTGAAATTGATGTCAGCAACAGAACTATATTAAGACTAGGAACATTGTTAAACAGGGGATGTAATCATACCTGCATAGAAAAAGAGCACCCACGAAAGACCCAATCCTTTATAGGCAAAGATGGGTCAAGGGTGACCACTTTGCCAAAATGCATCAGCAAAAAAATCCAATAGTTTAAAAATAACATTTCTCAGGCAAGGGTTGCAAAGATTTTAGTTATTTAACGCTCTACAATGCACAACCACATTAAAAGATTCAGTGAATTTAGAAAAATCTCTGAGTGAAAGGCAAAGCCAAAAACCCCAAATGGTCCACGACTTCCGATTTCCGCAGACAGTTCGGCCTTATAAACCCGCAAAACAATGGTCGTAAATGAACACTATCTGTACATGCATCCACAAATGCAAGTTAAAACTCTATGTAACAACTAGTTAAAACTATTACACTCAACGGAAGCAATAAGTCAACAACGCCCATAAACGCTGTCAAATTCTTTGGACCCAAGCTCGTCTGAAATGCTCAGTGGAAACGTTGTTGTGGTCTATTGAGTCAACTTTTCAAACTACTTATGAAAACAGTGGATGTTGCGTTCTTTGGACCGAAGAAGAAAAACTTATAATAACCCTGCTCTGTATACTATGGTATAAATTTAACTGTGGAAATAACCCTGACATATGTCAATCCTGACCAAATTAACATGGGAAGGGAGCTGGTGTGCTGTTTTCTGAAGTATCGAGGTACTTGAGCATTTACTTGCACTGTTTGCAACCCAAGCTGATCAGCTGACTACTGGCCTACCTTATATGCACAGCTCAGAATTTTTCTTTGGGTTGATCACGAGCATTAAAAACTACTTCAATGAAAAGTATCCCAAACTTACCCCGTCTCAATAGTACTTCAGTTCCTCACCAAAAGTAAAAAGACAAGAGTTCCTGTGTTTAAGGATCCACAACACTCACAACACAGATTCTAAATAAATGTTAAATGCATGTCCATTTGAAGGTCAAACGGTGCAACTGTGGTGACTTAATCCCCAGCCCCCTGGTGGACACCGTGGACAATGAACTGCAGATGAGCACAGCAGCTGGTCAGGGAAGAGAGATGCAAAACAAACAGGCCAGCGCTAACGGAGCCAGAGAGCCAGAGACAAGCGGCAGGAGCCTCTGCCATTAGCGCAAGAGAAAGTGAAATATGACTCTGTGTGTGTGTGTGTGTGTGTGTGTGTGTGTGTGTGTGTGTGTGTGTGTGTGTGTGATTACTGGGTCATTACTGCACAGCCAGGCCAGTTCTAATCGACACAGTCACAGAAATGACTAATGCAGTATTCACTCAAGCCAATTACACCTTCAGATCAAAGCAAGGGAGACAGCAGACATTTCCAAAAGAAAAAAAAACAAAAAAACAAAACGCTCCATTTGACGTTGGGATTTGCTAATTATCATTGGCTGAAATCTAATTATTATCAGGGGTTAATATGCTGGTATGATTTTGAACTGATCATCATGCAATGGCACCTGTGATGCATATCAATTTATACACTGCGGGAGTTGCCTCAAGCTTCAGGTATGAATATGGATATATACAAAATGCAAAAGTTTGGTCGCCCCTGGTCAAATTACGTGTTGTATTAATTTTCCGAACAGAAGTAAGTGAACACATCCTCTACAGAGAACATATATCTGCAGAACATATATTTTAAAGCACAACTACTGTTCATATGCTTAATTTCACATATTGTAAAAAATAAAACAAAAAATGTGGTCTGTTTAAAATATTTTTTAATAAAATAAAACCAGCAAATAAACAGAACTTTTGTACTAAAATTTAATAACTAAAGTCTCTGCAGAGCCTGTGCTGACTTTTCACTTTAATTTACAATTTGATGCAGGTGTTCAAATTAACATGTGAAAATCAAATTAACATGTGAAAAATGATCTCCAATTTCCTTTTTTTATGGAAATGTTTAAATGGAGGAGACTGGCAGCAGCGATTCGAAAAGGAATTACACCCTGTGCAACTTTCCTTAACTTGTGGATGAATAGTGAGTGAGCAGCCTCATTAATTCAGCTTTTTCTGTAAAGCCATTATGTCTGTTGTAAAACTACTAAGCTGCCGTGTCCACTGTAAAAAGTGCTATAGAAAACAAAACTGAATGGAATTAATGCTCCTCTATGCAACTGCACTCTTATTCTCCAGCTGAGCTGTTCCTGCTGGTGATGTTAGTTTCAATCGTCAGCTCAAGGTCATGGAGTGGAACGCTGACCTGCAGACACGGAAGCTGAAGCATTCTGGAGCACCCCCCAGCCAAGCCGAATTCCTATGGGAAATCTTATTTATTTGCTACATTATGAATGAGGCTAAAGTAGCTGCCTCAGCTTTCACACACTGAGGCACAAAAGCACGCACAAAAACAACAACAAGAACCCAATGCACACAAACATCAGAAATGGGGAAGGTTTTATTTATTTATATTATATATACACACACACACACACACACACACACACACATATATATATATATATACACACACACACACACACACACACACACACACACACACACACACACACACACACACACACAAACACACACTCTCCACCACAGTTTGTTGTCTAAGTCAGGGCAAATTCAGCAATCTCAAAGCAGTACACTCCTCATGCACAAAAACACATTCAACCCAAGAATATCATGCGCGCACACACACACACACACACACACACACACGCACACACACACTATTTACATTTCATAACAATCCATAATTTTATGTTGTTATGGCAGTTTCAAAATATACAGTAGACAGCAACAATGTAGTAATACTCAATACTGAAGCCCAACTGTTTGCGTGATGTATGTTGCTGCAATGACAGAATCTGTAATTGTAGCCTTTTTGTTCAAATGTACCTGTTATGAGCCACCTGTATCGTGTTTATTCACATATCAGGGTGGTACAAATTTAAATGATCTTATTTGTCATATTCACAGTTTTAGTTTATTTTAGTTAGCTGTTATATTATTTGGCTTTTTCGCCATTTCTTGTCATGTAAAGCAGCAGTGAGGACAACACGCAGGCCAAATTAGCCGACTTCGAGTGCAGCAGGAGCAGGAGTTACAGTCTCGGATGTGACAAATTTCAACCAAATACCCTTCTCGACTGGGCAGTACTACGTCTCATGAAATGTCCTACGTGTCCATCCAATGAATCCAATTTTAGTGCCTTATTGTAAAATTTGGTTGAAGAGCACGCTCATATGTGCACAAAAAAGTAAGTATTTTATAACAGCTCTGAACGTGGCTTTGATGGGTTGCATCTTCGGGCTTTTTTAGGCTTGCTGGCTAATGATTAATCACTGACTAATGATTGACAGTTACCTGTCAAAAGAATTAGCCAAACATTGCCACCCTACTTCCAACTCAAAAACATACATCATAAAAATTTACTTTTTTTAATTTAACATTTACTTAAATCATACAACCATTTAACACATACATTTTCCCCAGAAATTTAACAATAATTAAACTAGAAGGGGGTAAGTGTGAACACAAGCAGGAGTCAAAAATCCTAATAAAGTTGATACAGCAATTTACCTGCACGAGACTTGGTACAATAGTTGGTGAAATACTGGCTGGGCTTGTATGAACAGAAACCGCTACATTACAAGGAAATACAAAGACATTACGTTTTTCATTTCCAGTTAATTGTCTTATTCATGCTAGTGAAAACATCATAGGAGTGCATTTTGTATATGATTCTAAAGAGACTGTAAAAATCTACCCTGTAAAGTGACGCAGCAGGGCCAGCAAAGTAGATCTTTTCAGTTTTTACAAGAGAAAAGGTTGTAGAGGTATATTTCTGTACTTGATTCAAAAGTGAACCGGCTAAAGGCATTAATACCGAGAGCATCTCTGGATTTCTGTGGCATGTGTGCATCTCTGTACACTACCATTCAAACAGTAAAGTAACCTGACAATGTCCTCGGTTTTACGTGTTATCGGGCACCCCACACACACACACACACACACACACACACACACACACACACACACACACACACACACACACACACACACACACACACCTTTCACTGCTGAAAACATAGAGCGTTAGAGTACCTATACAGATGAGTACGTTAGAGTAGCGTACACATACAGACTGAAAATACAGAGCGTAGAACTTTGAGCCTTCTGAAAACACAACCCAAATACACTCACGCACACACATACCAACAGACACAGCCTCCTTTTACAACAGTCTATAGTCTACACAGCAGGGCCAAATAGCTTCTTCTTTTTTTTTTTAACCAAATAGCTATTTGGTAAACATACCAGTATGTTTTTGCACAACATACCAGAAACAGAACATAGTGGGCATGCTCATCATTTGCTTGTAGTCCAGATATGTAAGAAAAGGCAAACTTTCAACTACAATCAACTTTAAACTCAAAGAAAAACAATACACCATGATCTGTATTCTGTACACATAACCTGTGAAGTGGTGTCAGATGCTGCCCTTTGAGGGACAGTACTGAATTTGGAAATAAGACTCTGAGCCCCAATCTTTAGTCCCTGCATTATTAACCACCTCTATCCGCCACGCAGAGGGTGGACAGGAATACAAAACAGCGGCAATAGAATCACAGATAGACGCTGTGCAGCACAAAAGGACCTGAATCATACTGCAAGTCGCAGCAGTTGCACAGAGGTAAGGGAGAGAATTTGTCTTTTATAGTGCTGTGTACAAATACACCTATAAAAGAAATGAGGACAACTGTAATGCCTCGGTGACCCAGGAAAGCAAAAACGAGTTTTGTAAAGGCCTGCAGTGTAAAGAGTAACTCAGCAGACACAGCATGCTTCATACAGACCAGACTCTACTGACAACCAGACTGAATAAAGCCCACTGTTTTTACTGTAGTATAAAAAGAACAGAGAAACAGTGAGATTGTTTTTTCTATTTCCTCTGGATATGTATATGTACATAGAAATTGGACTGAGAGAGAGCTGAGAGAAAGAGAGACAGAGACAGAAAGAGAGGAGAAAGGGTGCAGAGAAACAGAGACATAGAAAGAGAGAAAAAGACACTCTTACCTGTTCATCACTGCGATGATAATCATTATCCTCTTCTGGTTTCTCTTCTCCATCCTTATTGGCTACGTCCTCTGATTTCACATCACCTGGATTTACAAAAAACACAGGTGAGTACGTTAGAGCGCCTATACAGACGAGCAAGTCAGAGTAGAGCGCCTATACAGACGAGCAAGTCAGAGTAGAGCGCCTATACAGACGAGCAAGTCAGAGTAGAGCGCCTATACAGACGAGCAAGTCAGAGTAGAGCGCCTATACAGACGAGCAAGTCAGAGTAGAGCGCCTATACAGACGAGCAAGTCAGAGTAGAGCGCCTACACAGACGAGCAAGTCAGAGTAGAGCGCCTACACAGACGAGCAAGTCAGAGTAGAGCGCCTACACAGACGAGCAAGTCAGAGTAGAGCGCCTACACAGACGAGCAAGTCAGAGTAGAGCGCCTACACAGACGAGCAAGTCAGAGTAGAGCGCCTACACAGACGAGCAAGTCAGAGTAGAGCGCCTACACAGACGAGCAAGTCAGAGTAGAGCGCCTATACAGACGAGCAAGTCAGAGTAGAGCGCCTATACAGACGAGCAAGTCAGAGTAGATGAGTAAGTCAGAGTAGATGAGTAAGTCAGAGTAGAGCGCCTATACAGACGAGTAAGTCAGAGTAGATGAGTAAGTCAGAGTAGAGCGCCTATACAGACGAGCAAGTCAGAGTAGATGAGTAAGTCAGAGTAGAGCGCCTATACAGACGAGTAAGTCAGAGTAGATGAGTAAGTCAGAGTAGAGCGCCTATACAGACGAGTAAGTCAGAGTAGATGAGTAAGTCAGAGTAGAGCGCCTATACAGACGAGCAAGTCAGAGTAGATGAGTAAGTCAGAGTAGAGCGCCTATACAGACGAGCAAGTCAGAGTAGATGAGTAAGTCAGAGTAGAGCGCCTATACAGACGAGTAAGTCAGAGTAGATGAGTAAGTCAGAGTAGAGTACCAAGTCTGTCCTTGAGCTATGCATTTCTTATCAATCCAGAGGCCTTTAATAAATGTTTTGATTCATCTATAATTCATTCCGACATTTTTTATGCATGCATTATTCAAAATTGTTAAGCCCTAAAACCTAACACTGAGCTAGTGCGGTAGGTGACTGGTATAAACAACAATGTTCAACTCTTGACTCCATTCTGACGGTTACTTTATTAAACAGACTGTGCACTGGATCATTAATCAGCACACTAACACTGCTACTGCTACTGCTGCCCCCAAAATGCAATTATGTCATACTGATTCCCCATCGTATTTATAAGCCTCACAAAACAAGGCCGCACCTAATCAATGGAAACGCATTCATTTGCAACTTTCCATTCGCAGCCAAGGACGAAGCCGGAGTAATCAGCTGGAAGGATGTCCCACATCTCTGAGGCAGACACAGATGGACTGAACTCAATAGAGGCACCCCTCAAAGAGTGATGGCGAGCAGGAGAACACGGTAAAAAAATAGGGTGGCTACGTCACAAGAGAAGCTGGAGTGTCGGCTGTTACAAGGAGCCAGAGAGAGCTCAGATGCATCAAGAACAGCTTAAGATTTTGGCTCCTGCTGCAGTTGTCCAGCTACTTCTTGGAGAAACTCTAAACATCCTCTCACTCCGTTCTAATGCTCCTAGCAGTGCAGCAGGCTGAGTGAAATTGGGCTAATCTGTAGCAGGCGGCCTGTGCAGCTGTGAAACAGGGGATTTCCTGTTAAATAACTTTTCTTGCTGGAGAGGAAGAGAAGAGGGTGATGGTTTGTTCTCTGCCCGTTTCTCTTCCAGGCAGACTGGGGCTGTCAGAAGGACTGACTAATCCTACTCCCAGTCCCATTATTGCTTTTACTTTGAAACTGCTTTGGTAAACGTCAATTACCATTCTCACGAGATCAGGGACACACTTGCAAGTGACCCTCCTGGACACACTGGAGATGAGCGGCCGAATTAGATCAGAAGTAGGGCTACAGTTAACGTTTATTTTTATAATCAATTAAGGTGCAACTATGATTATTTATATAATCAGTTTATTTATAACCAACCATGATTGCTATATTTAATCTGCAACTAATCCTTACTTCCACAACTAATAATTATTTCTGTAATCAATTCATCTAAACCTACCAATTATTTCTATAAATCAGCTCATCACCTACAATTCTTTCGAGAATAGATTAAACTGCAGCTAGCAATTATATTTTGTATACATCTATAAATCTGATGGTAATTATCATCAATCAGCTGGTCTGCAGCTGGCAGTTGTTTCTAACGTCAGTTAATTCACATCCAATGCCCATTTCTACAACTGGCTAATCTACAACTAATGGCTATTTCTAGGATCGATTAATCTTCAACTAATGATGACAAATAAACTAATGAAACCTTTATGCCTTCAATGGAACAGTCTACTAGCCATTATTTGATTACTTAAACCATACTTAAACCAATGTTTTCGACAGTTTGCCCTGGTCACAGCAATGCCATCATTCAAGTTCTCTTATTCAAATTGTGTGTCAAACAAAAGCACAATGAAATATCAGATGCCATCTTGCCCCAACGCTTCCTTTAGTGTGCCGTAATCAGTCAGATTAACCACATGCATCACACTAACATGTACAGCACACAGAGCTTTGAATAGCCATTGTGTTTTAAATAAAGAACCCATAGTTATTTAGTAAAAATAAACATATATGGCCTTTGGGCAAGTTTCTTTTACCCAATTATAGACTAGCAAAAAGTAGGCAAACTCAATGTGTTTGACCACACACACACCTGAGCTTCACTAAAACACCATCCTGGAGAAGCACATGCCACTTAAGCCTGACATATAAAGCACTCACACTCGCATATAAATAGGTGACTGACAATGCAACTGAGGAAAGGAGATACCCAAAGGCTGTGCATATGCATTATATATATATGAACGAGAGAGAGAGATATCTCCCTTGGAGGCACTGTGTGCATTATGAAGCGCACATAACCGCTTGTCAAGCAGTAAAGGCACCATTGCTGCATCCGCTAGCGACACTGTGTCACTTTCTGACACAGCTTTCAGCTTTTTGGAAATCAGAGTGAAAAGCTAGCCAATGGCGTTAAGTCGAGATCTGGCACCCCCTACTGCAACACCCCCCACCTATCTCCCCTGTCTCTCTCCCTGTCTTCTTCACAGAGAGCGCAGAAGGAGCATGCAGCATTTAAATGAACTGTTATTGTGAGGCGCAGGCCTGCCAAACATGCTGTGACAGTGGGGAATGAGAGACCACTTCCACTTCCATTTGAGCCTTAATTACCAAAATCAGGCTTGTGCATTAGGCCAACGATTAAAGCTGCAGGCCTGGCAGGCCTCTGGGTAGCCATCCGCACAAGCCATTAGCACCAACCAGTGCACACTTACAGCAGAATAAAGACAGCCCTGCTCTAATTGGGCTAAGTCACCTCCTAAAAGAAGAAGAGTGTCATGGAAACCTCCATCAAAGGGTTGCTGAACAGAAAGTTGCTCTGAAACCACTGTTATTGATTATTTATGTGTTTGAAAAGTTCATCATTTATGTCTGTTATATCTTGTTTGATATGTTTGAAAACACTGCTGTTTATTCCCCAGCCGAAGAGTGATTTATGATAAATGATATATAACGCTTGGGCTGGGGAGTGAATAGCAGTGTTTCAAAATTTTAACAAGGTTTACAAACCAGGTCAAACTATTTTTTTTTCAAAAACGTAAGAAAATGTAGTTATCCATGAAATGGGATGTTTAAATAGCACTAGTGTAAGTTTAAACGATTCCAGCTTATGTCGCTAGAAAAATGAGCTCTGTTCTGCCTGGCTATCCTGTATTATTGTTCTGAAACACTCCAAATACCTCAATATGAATGGGCGGGGCTAAACAGCTGTAGGCTGAATTGGTGGATTAATGAGTTGGTTCTTGTCACATCACAAAAACAATGAGTAAAAAACATGCTGTTTTTCAGCCCACTTTCCATATATGGTCTGTATTTACTGGTTAGTGATGGTACATTTTGGAAATTTGACAATGTTTACATATTATTTTAAACTCCTTTATTAAAAAAATGTGTGGGAAATTTAGTTTTCAATGATATGGGTCCTTTAAAGCCACATTGACAAAACCAGCCTATTTCACTGTAAGGGATCAAAACAACAATAATTAGCTGTTATCTGGTATAATAATACGATTATGGTAAATCATAAATCCACACAAATGCAAAGCGGAATCTCAGTGAAAAAACAGAATCCAAGAAAATGTAAGATTTAAGTCATCTCAACAAGACTTGTGGCGTACTCTGTCAGAAACCATATAAGCAAGTCTACTTTGTCTACCTAACTTGCTTGCGACAAGTGTGCAATGATTTATGAGCTCCCATTACTTGTTAGCTATGTCAACTTCACAGTTCCAGTGCAATACAAAAGAAGCAAACTTTAGACATCAAAAATTCTGGCTCATTATTTTTTGTGGTAAGGGGCATATATGTAAATTTGTCTTTTTTGCAAAACTATTAGGAGCTGAATTATACCAGCTATAGAAATGGGTGTGTGGAACGTACCATTGCGTTGGGAGTCCAGATGGGGCTTCATGTTGCACAACTCTCCTTTGATGTCACCTGGTACCTCCATGCCCAGCTTCTGGTAGAAATCTCTCTGCTTTTTTAACTCCGCTGTGCAGGGAAATATTTAAAGATTAACTCTGAAATATCACTCCAAGACCTACACATAATCTCCATTAAACACACCATTTAACATGGGTGCATAATGGCTTTAGTATCACTGTTATCCTTAACTGGTGATGTTAATTTGCTACAGGCCATTCATATTATTTGACTGCTATACAAGGCTTTTAATCAGGAAAAAGAAGATATGGAAGAAAAACGTGTCTGATTTGAGGGTTTAAATATTTGAAAGGACATTTTGTAATCAGTCAACAGTGTCATTGGCGATGCTGCATGCTGGATCAAAATAAATAAAAATCAACCTTCTTGCAGGCCTGGCACCAACTTGTAGACGATGTCTTGCATTGTTCGGTCATGGCTGAAAAGCAGAGAAAAAGATGTGATATACACTGTAATGACATGGATAAGAGCAAGAAAACGGCATATTCTGTAACTGTAGCATTAAAAACGAGTATGCTGCTTACTAACATCACAGTCGTTACAAATATTACTACACTGCTCAAAAAACACTCAAATAACACATCCTAGATCTGAATGAATGAAATATTCTCATTGAATACTTTGTTCTGTACAAAGTTAAATGTGTGGACAACAAAATCACACAAAAATCAATGGAAATCAAATTTATTAACCAATGGAGGCCTGGATTTGGAGTCACACACAAAATTAAAGTGGAAAAACACACTACAGGCTGATCCAACTTTGATGTGATGTCCTTAAAACAAGTCAAAATGAGGCTCAGTATTGTGTGTGGCCTCCACGTGCCTGTATGACCTCCCTACAACGCCTGGGCATGCTCCTGATGAGGTGGTGGATGGTCTCCTGAGGGATCTCCTCCGAGACCTGGACTAAAGCATCTGCCAACTCCTGGACAGTCTGTGGTGCAACGTGGCGTTGGTGGATGGAGCGAGACATGATGTCCCAGATGTGCTCAATCGGATTCAGGTCTGGGGAACGGGCGGGCCTGTCCATAGCCTCAATGCCTTCATCTTGAAGGAACTGCTGACACACTCCAGCCACATGAGGTCTAGCATTGTCCTGCATTAGGAAGAACCCAGGGCCAAAAAATGCGCCAGCATATGGTCTCACAAGGGGTCTCAGGATCTCATCTCGGGACCTAATGGCAGTCAGGCTACCTCTGGCGAGCACATGGAGGGCTGTGCGGCCCTCCAAAGAAATGCCACCCCACACCATTAGTGACCCACTGCCAAACTGGTCATGCTGAAGGATGTTGCAGGCAGCAGATCGCTCTACATGGCGTCTCCAGACTCTGTCACGTCTGTCACATGTGCTCAGTGTGAACCTTCTTTCATCTGTGAAGAGCACAGGGCGCCAGTGGCGAATCTGCCAATCCTGGTGTTCTCTGGCAAATGCCAAGCGTCCTGCACGGTGTTGGGCTGTGAGCACAACCCCCATCTATGGACGTCGGGCCCTCATACCATCCTCATGGAGTCGGTTTCTAACCGTTTGTGCAGACACATGCACATTTGTGGCCTGCTGGAGGTCATTTTGCAGAGCTCTGGCAGTGCTCCTCCTATTCCTCCTTGCACAAAGGCGGAGGTAGCGGTCCTGCTGCTGGGTTGTTGCCCTACTACGGCCTCCTCCACGTCTCCTGGTGTACTGGCCTGTCTCCTGGTAGCGCCTCCAGGGTCTGGACACTACGCTGACAGACACAGCAAACCTTCTTGCCACAGCTCGCAAAGAAGTGCCATCCTGGATGAGCTGCACTACCTGAGCCACTTGTGTGGGTTGTAGAGTCCGTCTCATGCTACCACGAGTGTGAAAGCACCACCAACATTCAAAAGTGACCAAAACATCAGCCAGAAAGCAGAAAGGTACTGAGAAGTGGTCTGTGGTCCCCACCTGCAGAACCACTCCTTTATTGAGTGTGTCTTGCTAATCGCCAATAATTTCCACCTGTTGTCTATTCCATTTGCACAACCGCTGTGAAATTGATTGTCAGTCAGTGTTGCTTCCTAAGTGGACAGTTTGATTTCACAGAAGTTTGATTTACTTGGAGTTATATTGTGTTGTTTAAGTGTTCCCTTTATTTTTTTGAGCAGTGCATTATATAACAAGGTACTACAGGAAAATCAGTTATTTTCCGGCTTAGCCTTAAAATGAGAACACATTAGCACATATTAGCAGTGATTTCACTCATGACAAGCATTAATTACATGCTTTCTTTTTTACTTCAGTTTTTCATGCATGTCAGTGTAAATACAGTCAATCATGACTTATGTTACTACCGAATACTATACAGAAAACGCTTTAGGCTTCAGCTGTCCATGCGATTCTAATATTGCTGCTTCTGTGGAGCTGTTAATTACTGTAGAGGGAGGCAAAGCCACTAAGCATGTGTTGACTTGTTCATCTCTATGGCACCTGATACTGCAGTCTACCTCTGAGACGCAGCTAACATGTCATAAAGCCTTAGGGCCCCAAGTCCCTCTGGCAAACACTGACAACAATCCACTGATGCCACATTAACAGCAAGAGAAATCTGATATCAAAATCTAAAACGTATGTGGTTGATGTTGTTTGTGTGACATTATGGCATCTTCAGACATCTGATCCTACAAAAAAAAAGCAACATGTACCCACAGACTGACAGCTTAAAGGAATTAAGCTACACATTTCAGTCTAAGCTGTAGCACAACGTCAATTACCACAGTCATTTCAGTGTGTTTCTATGCACTTATAAAAGAACAGGAAACATGGCTTGAATAACACTTATAATAGACCTCAAAGGGCACTTGCTTTAGCTTCTGCTTAGTGGCTTCTATTATAAGTTGGTTTCAAATCAACGGGTTTTCTGTTATTATACTCAGTACAGAGAGGTTTTTAAATTACTATCCATAGTGAATCATATACATCCTACAAATGAGGCACAGAGTGATTAAGTGGAAAAACTAATACACTGAAGTATTTCTATAAGCCAAAAGTGAGGACTAGGTCTGCTGTGTTACTTACCTCTTCACTTATGGACAGTTTGGCTTGTTCATTCATTTATCACTTATACTCATTTAAGTGTATTTAAAAAAAAACAGCCATCTTAAGTTATGGTACAGCTTTTCATATACTGATATGGATATTGAAATCTCAATCTGTCTGATAACAATCATGAATAATTCTTTAACCCTTTTAACTACAAAGTTTTAAAAAGATTTTCAACTGAAGCACCTCAGTTAAAGGGCCCATACTGTGGCAGAACTCAATTTTCCTTATTTTCCTTAAAGTAAAGGAGAGCTTGATGTAATACAAAAACAGTGAAGTTGTAAAATATACTGTTTATTCTCCAATCCATACAGTCAATATATAGAAACTAAGCTGCAAATGCAGCCTGTTTGGAATTCATTGTTTTTAATGTCACAAAAACTAATGCATGTCCATATATCTGCCAACTACATTGTTTAAGCCCAGCTCACTCAATATGAAGTTATAAGGAGTCTTTCAGCCTAGACTGTTTTTTTTTTTTTTAAAGAGGCACAGCACAGCGCAGCCAACCAGAGCCATTTAAATACATATGCAAGTAAAGGCACAGTAACAAAAACAGGCTGTTTAGTTCTAAGGGATAAAGAGAAGCTGGAAAAAATTAATAATGACTGTTTTTGGTACGCAAACCTACACAAATGTAGGTGGACATCAGAGGGAAAAAGCAAAACGCAAGAAATAATATGGGCCCTTCAGGACGAGCATCTGAAAGTAGACCATCATGCTCAAACACTCCACTACACCACAGGAAGAAACATACAGCTCACAACTTCACATCACACAACTCACATTGTGTGATGTGAAGACTGTGTGGTGTGCTATTCTTAGGCTTGACTTGATACATGATTGAATCAAGTACTTTATTTTCCCCACTCTTAATGTGATCCTGCATTTTCAGGTTACATTGGCCTGATACCGATTCCCTTCCATACTGACATGCTTTCTTTACTGGCTTTTTAAATTTTAGCACATACAAGATAAACACACGCAGGCCTACGCCTTATTCTAGATCAGCCAGCCTGAGCTGCAAGCTGTGCAGTAGGGTCCAGGCCAGTGTTAGCTCATCATCAGCCCCACTGGGGAGGGATGAGAGAGAGGCCATGTCCCTGATGCCCAACCAGAGGGACCACCTGTTCCCCCAGGCCTGCCACACACTGGGGAAACAGTGGCCCAATTAGCCATAGCCATGCTACCACAGCAGAGGCCAGTGGGCGGGGGGCCCTGGGGAGGGGAAGGTGACTGCCATTTAAAGATCATCACCAACAAAGTGTGTATGTGTGTGTGTGTGTGTGTAAGATCAGGTTTAGTGAGCTAATGCTGGTTTAACAAACAGACAATTCAGCAACTGCTTGCCAGTGATCAAACAGCAGAGGTGGCAAATACAGAGGGTGTTAAACTAAGGTCACGTTAATTATGCACAGTCAGTGTGGATGGCATTTGCTTTGAGGGGGAACTCAGCATTGTTACAAGCTTTAAAACCCTCACCATCTCCCACTCCATCCTCACTTGCACTCGGCCCGCCTTTCATCTGGCTACAGGCCTGCATTTGCAGAACCATCTGAAAGGCCCTGAGCAAAAACAGGCAGCACAGTGAATATTTAATGTGTTTGGAAAGTGTTTTTCATCAGAGTGTGGAATGCTTCTGTGCCACCGCTAAATGACAATTATGAAATAACTGGCAACCAGCCTAAAGGCTGAGCCATTAATCAGACAATAACATAAAAAGCTGAAAGCATATAGAGACCACCAACCCCACCAGTTCTCACACAGACGATAATCCAAGAACATTGTGTTTTTAAATGGGGTCAAACATTTAAGCTAAACATTAAGGACTACTAGGACTCCATAAACATATAAAAACTCAAAAAGAAAACATGTGAAAAACAGTAACAGACAATGTGTTAGCACCTTAATTAAGCAAATGTGCCACTACTGCGTGAACCAATTGGAGCACAGTAAGGCAAAGAATTTACAAATGCCTTTATATACTCTACAGAAAGATCAAACTATACCAAATAAACAAGCATCACAGTTCAGTCTGAATTCTCCCCAAGTATAAATGAAACGGTCATGATTCACTTGTCCACAGTGAGAGCATGAAACAGTTAGCAACAAGTCTCATGGTGGCTCTAAAAGAAATACGATTCTTTCACAGTGCACACAGGTATAAGTAATGCTGCAGGGCGCTTCGTCATCATGTTTGAAGAAGGCAGACAGTGAGGGAGTCGGAGTGAGAGAAAAAGCAAAGAGGGTATAAAGACTAAAGACAACTCTGCAATTGTTAGATTTACATTTATTGCATATGGCTGATACTCTCATACAGAATTTGCAATTTAATCATGTTATAGAGGTAGGCAAATGTAGCGTTAAGAGTCTTGCCCAAGGAATCTTACTGGTATAGCAAAATGTGGTTCCCTAAGCCAGGAATCAAAACCCAGCTTGCTGTATGGACGGCAGCAATGTTAATTACTATGCTATACATGTGCCCTGGTCAAATTCAATATTGTGATGATTTTCCAAATGAAAACAAGTACGTATTCTCCTCTACAGAGAACACACTTCTGTACATTTTAATACACAATTGCTGTTTGTGTGTCTAATTTAACATATTGGGGGGGGGGGGGGGGGGGGGGGGGGGGGGGGTTGCACAAACGTTATGGTGTTTTTTATACACTAAACTCATAAAATAAACAGAAATTGTCAAAATAATATAACACCTTGCAAATTAAAACTAAGCACTGATTACCTGACGTGACTGATTACCACACAGCACCAACAAGTCTTGTACGCAAGTCCTTGTGAGGCTGTCACAGTGAGGCTCATGTGAAGCAGACAACATGCAGAATCAAATTACAGCTCTTCTCTGGACTGACTTGTGTCAACAAGAACAGTGTGTCTCGGTGGACCCCTACAGGGCTGTGATGGGCAGTACAGTGACAGAGCGGTCTGCTTGTCTGTGTGGATGTGTCTGTGCGCGTGTGTGTGGGGAGGGTCGAGTCTGTCTGCTGCAGTAAACACTCACCCGATATACTGCAGTGGGTGGCTCTGGTGAATGACAATCCTACACGTGGGGCACGTGTTGTTCTCTTCCAGATACTTCACTAAACAGCTCCGGCAGACTGCACACAGAGAATACACACGCTACAGTGGAGCTACACATTACTGTACCACATAATTCACATGACACAGACAAGATCAGTGGAAATGCTCAGTAATATGGCTACACAAAAACGACAGGCAGCTTCATTTTAAGTATAATTTGTAATAAAAAGTAATAAAGAATGTGTAATGTAAAATGATCGATGAACAAAAAGGATGAACGAAAGTCAACAAAGGTTTCTGTTCAAAGCACTTCAGTCATATGGGACACCAAAAGCCAAGCGTGACACTACAGCGCCCTCTACTGTTTAACTCAATTATTACTGCTGTAAAAAATGTTCGCATCTAAAGATGTAAAGCTTCAAAATGGGATTTACATGGTTATTTTATCAGTGTTGCACCTAATAACATATGAAAAGGTGAAGGAGAAATTTAAAAACTGTTCTAAGTGAATCACAATGAAATGGATATAGACTAGTGTTCACTTCCTGGCATATTTATCATATTTATCGTTTTTTTGATAATAACTTATGTAAATTGGAATGCAACAAGTTACACACCTGAAGGTATTTTTAAGATGTTGTATCCAATATTTCAGGTTTCTTGGGAACATCAACAACTAATTTAATTGTAAATAATATAATATTGTTTTATTTATAATCATTTCTCAGTAAGATGTCAGCCTGAGATTGTCACCACTTTCAACTATTAGGCATTTTAGATGTTCATTTTATTACAGTTACTCTCAATGTTTTGCAGCTTTCTGTTATTATGGAATCATCTACAGCTCTGTTCATCTTTCTAGATACATTGAAAAGCTAAAATTTCTGCTTTTTTACAGTTTAAAAAAAGTTTTTAATTATAACTTAACTGTCAATGGGGCAATTAACAAGTAAACAAAGATATAACCTTGCTTACAGAACAGAAAACAGGCAGCTCTGTGTGTGTGAGTGTTTGTGTGCAAGCACTTACATGTGTGTAAACACTCAGTGACTGTGGTGGCATCGATCAGGTACCCTTCACACAGGCGACATGTAATGTGGGCATTAATGTCCCACAGTTTGATCTTTCTCGTGAGCATCTCTGGGTTCTGTAGGACAAACGGTCAACCAAAACAGAAATAATTAAAAACTCATATCATAATTACTCTCTTATTACACAAACTCACTTCAATCTCTCAAAGCTAACACTTTCCTTTTCCTTAAATTGGAAGTAGAACATTTTGAAACTTTCACAAAGTTCTCGCAGTGCAGATGTGAGCCATTAAAATGGTACAAGTTGAAATTGTAGTCCTAGATTTCCTTTTCATCCGTCACTCTAAGAATAGAAGTCTCACTATTGTTTAACTCAGAACAAGGCCATGTGAGCAGTCAGCCTGCAGTATCAACCAGGTACCCTATATACCATAGCAGTGCCACAGTCAACAACAGCAGGAGACCGTGGGTTTCAGTTTGACCATTCCCCAATAGTGAGCTAACAGATAAGTCCGAATGTGGCAGCACAAATACTCAGACTTTAAATCAAAATAGCAGCATCTTTTGTAGGGCATGGCAAAAGTGTTGCTTCACACCACTCAGAGAGACACGATAACAAAAAGAAGACCAACATAAAATTGTCCAGTGTCTTAGGCAGAAGTTCTCCTTTTCTGTCAGGTTTAAATGTAGATTTCTTTTAAAGGTATCTTGACTCTTGGCTTTTCCAATACTGTGTATAATTCTGAATCTACTACTTTGGAATAACTTTTGTTTTTCTTAAACTTTTGCCATAAATTGTACAAAACTGTGATGATGTTCAGAACACCTCTGAAAGTGTTCTGACCCAGTGGACTGAAGTGCGATTAAGGAGAATTCTCACTCACGTTGTTCAACAGTCAGTGCCACCGAGACTTTCAGTAAATTTGCAGCAGTGGAACACAGCATGAGTGAGAATTTCATATATTCTGAGAGATAATTATGTGGGGCAGTCTCTCTACACCACAGCCAAACAATAAAAAAGTACATCATTGGGGAATATGTGGGTGTAAATATACATTTTAATATAGCAGCAGTATAATGCCACATACGACCAACTGTAGGCATTGTTACTCAAAGTGACCTCTCAGACATGTGATATATATACATACACACACACACACACACACACACACACACACACACACATACATACATACATACATACATATATATATATATATATATATATATACACACACACACACACACACACACACATATACATATATATATATATATATATATATATATATATATATATATATATATATATATATATATATATATATATATATATACACACACACACATATCTATCTCTATATATATATATATATATATATATATATATATATATATATATATATATATATATATATATATATATATATATATATATACACACACATACATACACACACACACACACAGTGTTACACTGTATAAACACAGCCCATAGAACACTACAGCCATTGTTATTATAGTAAATTATTAAAAAGTAAAATACTTAGTTTTACACTTTACATACAGTTAATTACATAGTTACATGACAATTACATACATACACATACATATACACTTATATACAGACACACACTCATTGAATGCTCAATGATAATGATTTCACAGGTTTGCCAGCACTGTGTGTTTGTTATGCATGGAAAAACATGGAAAATGTCAAATCTGGCATTGTCATCCACAAAATAACACTAAATTCAATCACAATAAAATACTGGTAACATTTTACATTGACATAACCATCACATAAGCATCTCAATGTATATTTGAATAAAATTAAAGCTAAGCTAATTAAAACAACAAAATTCAGTCAAAAGTGTGCATTCGCAACAGTAGGAGAAAAGGAACGTTGACATAACCATGCCATAAACATGTAATGACAGATTTTGTTCAGTAATATAACCATGTCATGTTACTTAGTTGCAATGAAATGCCATAACGTATGACGACTTGGAGCATACTTAGCAAAAACTGTTTTATAGCATGTATTATAATGACAACTCATGACACCATACAACATCTGTTATGACATGTTTATGGCTTGGTTATGGCAATATTATGCATCTCTGCTTATATATATATATATATATATATATATATATATATATATATATATATATATATATACACAGCATATATAAACACCCTCTTATAAACACAAATGTATCGATTGAACGTTTTGAATGTGCACTTTTGGCAGAATGTCTCTTATTTAACGAGCCATGCCTGTGCAGCTGCCAGAGACAACTTCAAAAGGTTAAAGTTAGCTGTTTAGGGTGTGAACTGCAGAGGCATAAAGGCAAATTTTTGTCCATGTCTTAAAAGTGCTGTAACTTACCCCTAATGCCGCCATGTGTTTACTGCAGAGAATGGGCAGCCAGGCTTCTTCTAGCAGATTGAGGCCAGTATTAACTCTGCATCCTGGACTGCTGCTCACACACCTATAGAGGAAACAACCAGAGCACAGAGTTCAGGGTCAGTTCATGTTAAATCAGCTGAAGAAATAACACCATCCATCACTGACCCTGTGGCCAGGCCGTAAAAACATACACACATCTGAGAAAAGGTCTTCCTCATCTTGCAATAATTTATTACTGAAGTTTAGATTATATCCTACTTGAAATTGTGTTCAGTCACAGGAGCCCAAAATCAATCAAAATGTCAGAGTACCACTATTAAATCCTACTTTTTTGTCATTATTTTGTTTGCAATACGCATTTCTGAGTGAAAGATGTGTCACATTTGAAAGTGAGATGGTCATTTTTGTTAGATCATCACCACATGTATGTTTCTAAAAGAATGAATATATGTTGTAATAAACGGTTCATCCAGGTGAGGGCACTGTCTCGTCATACTGATTGAAAAAGAAAGAAGCTTGGTGCACACTGGAGTCACACTTATAAACTTAAGAACATCTCTGCACAGAAAATGACTCCGCCTCAGTGATTTATACGTATCGATCCTCTATCAACATCGTACTATAGTCTATTATGTAATGTAGATTACTCGGTAATGCACAGTGTGTCAAAAGTTCAAAAATCAACATCGTTTTAAAAACAACATGGGCAAACCAGCCATTACACTGCCCTTCCATCATTCCTTTTAATAATTTCAATAAACTAACACCATATTTAGGCATATTGTATCTTGCGCTTAGATTAATCAAACTGCATGTGCTAACCTTGTATCTCCATTTATCAGTTCTCATTTTTACACATAATTGTAAAACTGCAGTTATCCCTCACATTGTGTCCAAATTTCATGATAAATGCCCCAAAAGAATTGGTCCAAAATGACTTCGGAATTTCCAATTAACTTCAATTTCAAGACCGACAGTGACGATATAGAATACAATAAGCTACATAGGATACAGCAATGTAATTTGCTTGCTAGCCAGATAGAGAGTTGAAGAGTTTTATACAGTAAGGTGATCTTAGAAACAAAATCAATGTAAAGCATAACCCACTAAGTATTTGTTTTAAGGCTGCACTGCTGAGGGAGAATGGGGTTGGTAGGCACAGGGTTATTTTCTGGATGAGCAGAGGGAACCCTCACCAAAATAGAACATAGAAATTGTCCTCTTTACCAATGTTCATTAATTTTTGTCAAGTGTTCTAAATGCTGCGCTTTAAAAATAAAATCCCCATATCAAGCCAACCAACTCATGTTAGGAACGGGTAGCATACATAAACAACAAAAATTTAGTCATAAATGTCGTAACTCTGGGAACTGCCTTCTGCCATTGAAAGTATCTGTTTTTCAGACAAGATGTCCAATTGTACTTGATGCTAACGGAGTTATCCTAATGTATGCTATGCCTGGGATATAGAGAGAGTAAAACTGTGTCAAACCCTGTCCTTCCCTATGGCCTTAATCTCCCTTTCAGAATATGCTGAATGAGGCCAGGTTTAAATGACTTCTGGATGACTTCAAGTGATTTAACATTTGAAGACTGAGAATTTGACAGCCAGAGGTGCTAATTACATGGTAACCGCTTCACTGTGCTGAAGCCAATAACCTCTGCATGATCAGACGATGACCAAGTCAAAATTCTTAAGTTGTGAAAAACCTGCATCAGACACCCAAGTATTAAATGTATTAAATGTATTTGACTGTATGAATATAAAAAAAAAAAAAAAAAAAAAAAAAAATCAATAAAGCTTCTCAACATCTGCTGTACCTGCCATCTATCAGAATAAATTGCAGGATGTTATTAATGATTATCGAAAAAAAGGCAGTAATTTGAGCTTGAGTGTACTAGCATAAACCCATCTTCCCTCCCTGCACACTCACAACACAAAGATGGCTTCATTTTTTTTTATTCTTCAATATTGAAACGGATAGAAGATGGCATGTACAGCAGATGTTGAGAAGCTTTATTGATTTTTTTTTATATTCATACAGTCAAATCAATCTATGTAGTAAATAATTAGAGCGCTGCTGAATAAACATTTTTAAAACATTAAATATCGGAAACCAAATCAAGTCTTGAGATAATGAATAATAATAAAATCTGAATAATACATGTATCGTATGCCGGCTTATACAGGAGGCCACCACCACCACCAGCAAAAAGAGTGGGTCTAAGGAGTATATCTTTTGTGTTCCTCACTGTTCACTCCTCCGGTAGAGTAGGCAGTGAATTGTGTGACACCAGGCAATGACGTGACTGAAGATTCCCACACACACACACAACATGCTCGCTGTTTAGCTCTTAACAGCTCAGCTTACTGAGTCCAGACAGAGGCTGCCATTAGTGGTTTGGTCTGCCCATTGGCCTGTGAAATTACTTAACTTTGCCCACAGAGACAGAGTGTAGGTTGGCTAAGGGCACATTACTAAGCTGATGTGGGCCATCCAGAGGACAGCAGATCACAAAAGAGTGGTAAACCAGATAAACCGGCTACTCGGCTTCAGTGGAACCGAATCCCTCAAAACAAACCTGTAGTGAGAACGACAGCTCAGCGTCAAAACTTAACAGTCAGACTTCTGTTGGCTCTAAGGTAAGCTAAACTTTAGCTGGATTACTGTATGTGCTAAAAACATTTCACGATAAATAACAGAACAACGTTCAGTTAACTAACTACTTTTACATAGCTTCTCTGCACTTGACTGTTGACAGACTGCTAAAAATAAATTAAAATACAAGCTTTAGTGTTTAGATTGGCATTAGTTCCATTCTTACTAGACATGAAGTTCTGCTTGCTTTAACGTGCAATGACAAGATTTCTCTGATGTAATTAATGTAAACATGATTTCCAGAATCCATTTGTTTAATTTAAATACATTTATTCTGCCAGTTCTTAAATGTGTATGTCTGCACTGAGCAGATTTTCAGTTTTTGAATAAAACGGAGATTCTCCAAAAACATTCATGTGCGTCTCCATTTTCCTTTGTATTGCAGAACTTTTTATCCTTTTAGCACAAGTTCACAGATGCTACTAAGAAGCCTAAACTGTATGTTTGATGGACACAGTAAATAAGAGAGTGTGGGACTTCTGCAAACAGCCAAATCACAATCATGTTAAAATGACTAAAAGCAATAAAATGATTGGATTTGTGCATCACATTTCATCTCTACACAGCCTAAGCTTCGCTCAAAAACAAGTGGTCATGACTTCAATTTCACTGCACAATTCAGCAAAGCATGTCTGAATGCTTGTGTACAACACATGCATAAAGGAAGAAAAGGTCATCTCATGGAGATGAATTTGTACATGATCCGCAGATTCCATCAGGTGAACTGGTCATATGGAGTTTGGGGTTTAGCGTTAATCAGAAGTCCAGAGTGATTCTTATATGGCCATGACAGGCCAAAAAGGCAGTCTCTTAGGTGTACCAGGCAACGTTCACAAGCATACGTGAGCTCAAAAGAGCTACATGCTCAAATACATTGGTAGAACTCCAACACGTGGATGTTCTTTGTGTTCAGGCAGCCCTGTTTATTTTCATTGAAGTCTCAATCTCCAGGAATGCCTGATGTCACTTTGGGCAAAAGACAGCTGTGGGAATGGAGGCCCTTCATACAAGCTTTTACAGAGTTTTCAAGCAAAAAAGTAGCCACAAACGCTAATGTGCCTTTGTTGCACTGCCAAGAAGCATGAGCTCTCTGCATTCATCTGACATGGAACAGGACATGTGTAGCTGAAGAAAACAAACTTAATTACAATCAATGATTGATAAATATGTGACTTTCTCCCTCACAGAACTAATCAGGAACATGTGAGATTAGTGCGCCTAAACAGGCTATACACAGTGGAAATTCCAATGATTTGACAGAATGCTAATGTGTTGGGAGTAAAATACAGCAGTGTTTTGCAATAATATAAAGCAAATTATTGTAACAATCATGAATAAATTTAAGGCCTGCTCTTAGGCCCACTCTGGCTATTAAGAGTAACTAAGAACACAGGCTGCATTTAAAAGAAAAAGAAAGAAAGTAAAGAACAAAATAAAGAACATCCATTATGCCGCTGAAAGCATGTACAAAATACAGTCCTGTCCTGTTTCTACTCACAACAAAACTACTGCGAAATAAATCAGCCACTATGCTTCTGGTTTATTAGCAGGCATTGCTTACTGTTAACTGGCATTAGCAGTTAACAGTAACAGTGCACACAAAACTGAAAAGTACAAGCTGTTTCATGCATGTTAAAGCCAGAATGTGAAAACTCACAAGCAGCGAAAAATGTGGCAAGTTTAGAAACCAACCACAAGGTTGGGCAAAATCATTACCAAGTGATTTTTAACATGAAATGCTCTGGAATTATTTAGTTCCACAACGATGCTGATACAGATTACATCAAGTCAAATACTCTACTGTGAGATATTTAGATTTTCTGTTAACGTCTTGCTTATCATACAGTCAGTGTGTATGAAATTTGGCAGACATTTCCTTTTGAGACTATTAGAAATAGAGGCTACTATAAAACCTTAGACGTTCGGTTAGCTCTCATAGCTGTTAGGACAGTCCACAGAATTAAACATTCAACATACTTCAACAAACAAAGCAAAGAAACAAGACACACACACACACACACACACACACACACACACACACACACACACACTATTGCCAGAAGTATTCGCTCATCTGCCTTCACACACATACGAACTTGAGTGAGATCCCATTCTAAATCCATAGGGTTTAATATGATGTCGGCCCACCATTTGCAGCTATAGCAGCTTCAACTCTTCTGGGAAGGCTTTCCACAAGGTTTAC
This sequence comes from Pygocentrus nattereri, assembly GCF_015220715.1. Lineage (NCBI taxonomy): Eukaryota > Metazoa > Chordata > Actinopteri > Characiformes > Serrasalmidae > Pygocentrus > Pygocentrus nattereri. Next base: position 19,139,758 of record NC_051221.1, on the reverse strand, counting down.
AAATGTGTTTATGGGAATTTCTGATCATTCTTCCAGAAGCGCACTTGTAAGGTCAGACACTGATGTTGCATGAGAAGGCCTGACTCGCAGTCTCCGCTCTAATTCATACCAAAGGTGTTCTATCGGGTTGAGGTCAGGACTCTGTGCCCAGTCAAGTTCTTCCACACCAGACTTGCTCATCCTTGTCTTTATGGACCTTGCTTTGTGCACTGGTGCGCAGTCATGTTGTAACAGTAAGGGGCTGTCCCCAAACTGTTCCCACAAAGTTGGGAGCATGAAATTATCCAAAATCTTTTGGTCTGCTGAAGCATTAAGAGCTCCTTTCACCAAGCCCAACTCCTGAAAAACAACCCCACTTCCTAATCCCCACTCCACCCTTTTTTTACTCTTGGCACAATGCATTCAGACAAGTACAGTTCTCCTGGCAAACCCAGACTCGTCCGTCAGATTGCCAGGCGGAGAAGCGTGATTCGTCACTCAAGAGAACACGTCTCCACTGCTCTAGAGTCCAGTGGCAGCGCTTTACACCACTGCATTGCACTTGGTAATGCAAGGCTTGGATGCAGCTGCTCCGCGATTGGAAACCCATTCCATGAAGCTCTTTATGCACTCTTCTTGAGCTAATCTGAAGGCCACGTGAAGTTTGAAGGCCTGTAGCGATTTACTCTCCAGAAAGTTGGTGACCTCTGCGCACTGCGTTCCGCAGCATCTGTTGACTCTGTCATTTTATGTGAGCTACCACTTCTTGTCCGAGTTGCTGTCGTTCCCAATCGCTTCCACTTTATCAACCGCTCGATTGTGGAATATTTAGTAGTGAGGATTTCACAACTGGACTTGCACAGATGACATCCTATCACAGTACCATGCACTGAGCTCCTGAGAGTGACCCATTCTTTCACTAAGGTTTGCAGAAGCAGTCTGCATGCCTAGTTGCTTGGTTTTATACAATTGCGGCCATGGAAGTGATCGCAACACCTGAATTCAAATGATTTGGATGGGTGAGTGAATACTTTTGGCAGTATAGTGTTATAATATAGTATAATATAATACACAGACACACACACCAGACCTCAGAACACTGCATAACACATAATGTATACAACAAGGAAAATCTTTAACTACATGTTATTACTATATTCAGAGGTATCAAAGCCTGCTGAAGCCAAGACATGGCAGATCAATATCACATCAAGTACTTATTGTAAGTGTTTCCTGAACAAACATACATAAGTACATCATAAACCCCCTCCTAATCAGATCTCTCTTCATAAACAGCAGACCATGCAGACAGCACTTCCCTCCCATAAACAGCTAAAGCTTCACAGAGACACTGACTCTGATGGGGAATCAAAGCCAGGAAAATTCAGCAAGATAGCGGTTTAGCAATGTTAAGAGCTACACCATGGAACGCGTTTGATTTCGGCTTCACTCTAACACCAGTCACACGACTCACATATCCTCTACATGGGTGTCATTTAAGCATCAGTTACCTGGAGCCAAGCCTGTACTGCACTGTATAACAAGTTTGGCCTGGTAACTAAGCTATCGTTAGCACCACAGAACAGGTTTGGCTTTGTGTCACCCCAACATGAGTCACTCAACTTTACTCGCTCAGACATTAGATTTTATCATCTGCATTTCTTTCAGCACAGCACCAGTAATTCAGAATTAACCCTGTACTTTGTGGTGTGGCACTGTTTGGGTCTGTAGTCTGCGTGCTAAGCTAATGTTATGTTAGCCGATCAGGCTCCACATCTAAACACCACAGAACAGTTTAATTCCACCTTCCTGTACCTTCAGCGCTGGTTGCTTGACATTTCCTCAGATTTGAATAATCGTCATCTAAACCTGAGTCTGTACTTTTTTCAGTTAGCTAGAATCAAATGTGTAGAGAGCAGAGCTGGTATCATGCTAGCTAAGCCAATGCTAACCAGCTCTTCTCTCCTAGTTAGCATCAAAACATTAGGCAGTTGTTGGACAGGAGCTCTGACATTCAATAATTCAACAATAGCATGAAAATTATGCGCTGCATTCATTTATTTGGTGACCATGTATGTAAATGAAACTTTGATCATTTTGAAATAACGCAGGACGAGACAGCACAAAAGCTTTCACTTACGGTCCTTTTATGCTTTCACCACCTTTACACCTGGTACTGCCATATAGTTAGCACAGTAATGTTTTGAGACGGTTAGAAGTAGGGCTGTGACTATATGGATTTTTTCTGACCATGGTGAGAAAGCAACATATCACTGTGGTGCAGCGGTTAACCGAACCCCCCCACCCCCACCACCAGCTTTGTGGCAACCTTTGCCAGAAGACGGAATCGAGCTTGATTTTCCCACCACCAGGCAAGCGGGTCAGAGTGCTAATCGAGGGCTTCCTCCTGCAAATACCTCGCGAGTTCAGTGTCCACACAGATTCTCCTGGGGACTGGAGTTTCTTTTTCCAAGCAGGTCTGCAAGATTATTTTTTTAGGAGCTGGAGCTGGTGCACTTGCTCCTTCTCCTTCTCCAGCCGTTGACGCACGCATGGCACCATCTCCGTCATCTTGGCGCTCTTCGGGTACAAGGCCTTTGCCAGCAGTTGCTGTGTTGCAGGTGCATTGTATTTGTCTTCCAATACTAGAGTCATTTTTATTTTCAGGTTGTCAACTCCGCGTCTTCAGTGCAGAAGATCCTCACTTAGTAACTGTAAGACCGGTTTCACAGAGGACGCTGTGACCGTCTTCTCTGAAGACCGCGCATCTGTAAAATCTGTAAAAATCGACTTTCTTCAGAGCTGCATTAACTGATTCTAGGACCTTGACGTCCTGAGAAGTAGGAATCAAATGTTGGCTGCGCCGGTCATCCAACACTATTTTAATGGCTGGGGTTTGCTCCAGAATGCGTTCTATCATCGTCTGCGTAGTACCCCACCAGTAGTACAATCCTGTGAATGAATTAAAAACATAATCGTCTTCAAAGTAGGCTATTTAGAAGTATGTTATGTTAACATTGGGCTGTTTGATCATTAAAATAGGCAGAAGAAATTAAGATTATTGGCCTGTCCATAAATTTCACCCAGTCGTGTATGTAATAGGCTATTTCTGGGGCAAGATGAGCTCAGTTTGTTCTTTCCACACTTTCTCTTCTTTTGCCAGCTCTGCGAGAAAGTCGCCACCAATGTTCTGTACAAACCCGTGGCTCGGGCTGTGCGGTCTTTTTTGATTTTCAGTGCACTGGTAACGGCTAAATATGCACATTATGGCCAAAGCAACTTAGCCTCAACCAGCCAAGTTTACGCACCGCAGCCACAATGTTGGCCCCATTGTCCATTGTAATGCAGGCCAGTTTTCTCTCGTCCAGGGACCACTCTTGGAAGGAGGACATGAGGGTTTCCGCCAAGTTGTCACCTGTGTGGCTTTCTGGCATGAATACAGTCTCCAGGCACTTTGATTTTAGTTCCCAGTGTGCACTGAGATACTGAATGGTCAGGCTCATGTATGGCATCATATTCACGCTAGACCACACATCCGTTGTTGCTGAGAAATGGTCAATGTCGTTCAAGTCTCATATGATGCCATCCTTCACGGTAAGATACACTGGCCTGAGGTTGTACCTCCTCCTGACGCAGGTGTCCTGCTGCCAAGTTCGGAAACACAGGATGGTTAATTTTAAGATCTTAAGATTGGTCATATTTCCTCTTGAGAATACTTTTTTCTGCAAATGCGGCATACTGCCTCAGCCAAATTCGCCGGCGATCCCTTGTCATCTGGCTCAAAGCCAAAATATGCCCAAATTGGTGACAAGTATTTGGCTTGGAAGCTAGACTTGTGGTCATTGTTGAATTCAGTAATGTGGGCGCAACAGTGCATGGACGCTACCGGTGTGGGCTCAATCTGCATGGACGCTACCATGTAAGAGATGTGCTTTTTCTACTACTTAGAAGGTATGAAAACAAGTGGATACCACCCAACCCTAATGTGCACTGCTTATTCTTAGGAAACACATGAGCAGGAGGTCACAGAGGATGCCCTTAGATGACCCCAGTCTCCTATTCCAGAGGTGAATATGATCCCTCCATTGGGTGCGCATGGCCACACTCCCTTAACTAGTGCTTAATGCCTTGCACGCAGATTCTCACACATCGGTGCTCACAAAGGGCCCGCTGTTGTCCAGCAGAGCCTGCTGGGGTGCTGTGGAGAGGCACACACTGCCAGACTGCATGAAGCTCTCTGGTATTGACTAATGAGTGAGTTGGGTTCAGACAGCCTCGCAGGGAGAAGCTGTTTTGGCTCTGACACACTGAGTTCGCATGTAACCCTGGGAACAGAATAAACAAAGCTCTGGGGGTCAGGCCGAAAGAAAAACAAATTTACATATTTAAATTTAATTTTAAATAGAGATTACTTCATTTGGTTTATGACTCTGTACAACATGCTGTTATCAATAAAATTGGACAAAAGTATGGAACACATTCAAGATGGCTGCTACTAATGTTTTTAGCTATGTAATGTATTTTTGTCCATCTTTAAAAATAACAGGATGTCAGAAACCACATAAGAGTCTATTTGTGATAACTCCACAAGCGTATGCAGTTTGAGGCAAGGTAGGTCTGCAGCAAAAAAAAAAAAAAAAAAACACTGTAGACCCAGACAGAAGTGATTGTTCAGTGCTTCACTAACATTCAGTGCCTAAAATATACATAACCACTGTGCAGCTGTACTGGTAAAAATCTTTTGAAGATCTTTTGAAGCAAAGAAGCCAGGAACTAAACAAATAACCAAGCTGTCTGCCTCAGCACTAGAATACTGACACATGCCCTCATATAGCTGAGGGTCATGTTAGCTACACTGATGTCAACACCAGGCCAACACAATGACAATGACACAAGGGGGGGAAAGCGCAGACCTACACCATCTACTGTTTCTCAAAACATTTTGAATCACCATTTATTTAGGCATTTTTGTAGGTTAAGATAAATAAACAAACAACTTAATGCTGACAACCTATGGGCATTTTATGGCCATACAAGTACAGTAGTTACAAATTAGGACAGTAAAAAAATTTGTGGCTGACACCGCTAATGATTTCAGTGAGCTTAAAGAGCAATTCCAGCTATTTTTCTAAATTTCTGCAACATTTCAGTGCACAGAAAAACTTACCAAGTCAGAACTGTTCACAGTGGTGATAAGAACCAGAGGTTTAAAAAGAGTTTACTGCCTATAAAACCTCCCTCAGCGAAAGTTCTGACATGGTTAAATGGTTATGAATACCTTGCTCGGCATGTGATAAATTGTTTTAACAGTTCGAAAAGAAATGCTCTACGACAAAACCATTTCACAGCCAACCACTTCCAACGACCTTGTTTACATCTTAATGACAGAAATATGCATACATCTTGAAACATCAGTGGAATGACCAACAATATCGGCTGATATCATTTTATATTTTACATTTAAGTTTTACATTTTAATAATTTAAGTTAATCATTTATTTACTCACAGATATGATTGTTAATCTGTTATTCAGGGACAAATTTTAAAAACTTAGATAAACAGCAAAAACTTTGTCTTATATAATAAAATTTTTGCAGAAATAATCATTCTGGTCTTTTCGCAAAGTTTTGAAACCCATGTACTAACGAAAGCTTGTAAGAAACATTAACACAAACTTTACCATACAGCAATTTCAAAAGGACTCTTTCAGTGAAGAAACAGATCGGACTGAAATGGAATATTAAGGCTACCACTTACATGTGCGGTCAGTGAAATGTCTAGAACTTCCAGAAGGCCTAGAGCGATGTTTTTTCCCCACACAATCAAGTCTTTCCCATTGGAAATTAAAACATGATTGGGGGATTTCACTGTCAATTCCTAATAATGTTAGTAGTTGATTTGACATGTTAGGTCTTACTGATGGGACATTTCACGCTGTGTCTGCCTAGATACTATGAACAAAACCTTTGACTGGATAATTTCTACTGGATGTTTCAAGAATTTAACCCTTTTGTTTTCAACCTTAACTGAAATATTGGCCTCGGTATGTAATAAGCCTGGGATTTTGAAAGGTTACATAAAACTTCACTAAATATTACAGACGACATGTGCTTATTCACAGAAATATTCAGGTCTTCTCTGAAAGCCTAGAAGACCTGGTGGCTTCCCCACTGGTGTAAAATGAATCCGGTGTGATGATGTAGAGAAAGCAGGTTTCTAAATGTTTTAAAACCCTCGAGTATGTTTTCAGAAACAAACTGAAACCATTATACCATCAGTGGGCACAACTGTCTAAGGTTTTACCTCATCATAGTGAGACCAGCAGTGCCTCAACCTGAAATGCCATGATTTTTCGTGCCTTTTGGACGAAACCCGTAATTGTGAATGTTGTCAGTATCGGCCAATGTTATTGGCCAAGCAATATATTGGTCTGGCCTTTGTATGAATACAGTATAATAGTAGAATATTTTGCTGAGCCATTTAACTGCCGAGACTGAACTACAAAACCTAGAGCTTGGTGCCAGAGTGTGGGAGGTGTGATAGTGGCGGCATTAGTGTAAAAATCTTTGTAGTCTGTTTTGGGGAAACACTCATAAAACCTGCATTTATGTCTTGGACTGTTTAATTATTTATTTGGATATCTGACAGTTTCAAACACAGCAGAGTATGGAGTTTAAGGCATTTTCACAACACACATCGTGATATTTTTAGTTTTTCTTGAGGTTTGATAAACTGCCACAGAAAGAAAAGAGCCAGTAGTGCCACTCACTTTTATTCAAAGTGTTCAAACTGCACTGAATCAAATTAGAATTATAAAATAAAACAAACTATATAATTACACTCTTTTTCTAATAAAACAAGCCGCTGGCCAACTTTCTTTTATCACTGGCGATATTCTCAATATGCTCAGAAACGCACTGTGATGTAATATGATGCAATTTGTCATGATACCACCACACGGCCAACTCATAATACCCTGTTAACCCACATTTTAAAAGCAAACAGAAGAGGAGACACTTTCCTTCTTTATACTGGACCAATTACATTAACCTACAAATCAGTCTATCACAAACACATGCTCAAAACACATGACTGCCATTCTTCATCGTTACTGCTTTACCAACCCACTTCCTAGCACATTTACAATGAGGTAAAAAAAATATACAATCAATTAGGAAGGAAAAAGTAGTCAAAGCAGAGAGTAATGGATATAGGAGACAAGCCTTTATGTCTTTTTCCTCATGTCACTCACAGTGGTTTCCCGAGGGAGATACCCCAGAGCTTCACGGCTGAGAGACTCTGACGAATTGGTAGCACTGTTCAAATATCATATAGCCAGGCTGAAACATGAAGGAGAACTGGCAGGCTGTATTACTGGAGTTATAACTGATTCCTCGGTCATCTGCCAATTATTATATCAGCAAGCACAAGACATTAACACGCTGACTGATAACAGTGGTGGCCATTCATTTAAACGTGCAAAGAAAACTCACTCCTGCATGGCTTCCTTCTTGATTATAACTGTGCTACTGTAACCTAAGCGTTTGGTAGTGGACCCTCAGACCTGCACTTCCAGAGGAAAAAAATATTTTCATTACCTTTGACATCTGAGATCAAGACATACAGCCAATTTGCAGAACAGAACAGATACACCTCCATGTTTTCAGTCTAGACCCAACCTGCTAAACATGCGTCTTGTGCAGGGGTGAAAAAAGTGTAGATAAAATATACTTATGCGAACGTTTGAACAAACAAGGAGGAGACATGTTGGAAAATGAATGGAAAAGCTTGTAATGCTCACCATGTGTGTGTTGTCGTCTATAAAAAGATCCAATCGGCTTGCTGCTTAAGCTGCTAGTGTTAAAGGTTCCCCTTAGTTGCGGAGTTATGCAAACGTGCAGTAGCCAAAACAAACGGAAAAATCATGTTTTGCATATGTTATTTGAGACAAACTACAAACGGTTTATGTTTTTGTCTGATTTTTTTCATTGTTTCCATGTTTTCAAAATGTTTATGTGGCTTTTGGCTGTGGTCTTATGGGTCACTCTCCAACCAAAGAGATAGGAGACTGGTTTGGTTTGACTGGAAATAACTGTTGAGGTTATTGCCAAGTTGGCTGTCGATTTACACACTTTCCTATAAGGACTTTAAATCTTAATCAATTAAAAGTATGGAGTATGGCAGTATGGAGTTTGAGTGAAGGTTAAAAGTATCCAAGTTTTAACATACTCAAGCATATAAAAGTGCAATGTAAACGATTTAAAATAAAGTAAAAGTTTTCTTTGTTTGCTGGTGCGCAATGCAGTGTAGTGACTGATAGTCCTGACAAACTGGCATACTTGTGGGCAGTTCCACGCCGATACGAATGTAACTGAAATGTTATAATTCAATAAAAACTTCTAGTGCACAGGAACTTGACTGAGTGGATCAAGAAAGAGAGAAAAATACTTGGAAAGGTAACTGAATAAAAGTCCCAGAGTGCAGTCAACAGGTCACATTTCAGCAGTTACACACACTTATGCCAGTCTTTAGGACTGCAAAACTGGCAGTAACGCAATATCTGTTGTAACATGACACTGCAAGATGCACAGTTAACACGAGACAAAACACCAACATGGCTGAAACGCCAAAGCAGGGCAAATGTTTTAAAACGTATAAAAAGGAACCAGAGATTAAAAAAATAAAAGCAAATTAACAAAAACTAACCAAAACACAATTAATGCTGGAAAGCTCTGCCCACTTTACTGCAATATTCAGAGACGTGGCCTGCAAAACGCTCTGCAAGTAACAGCTAATTACCATAAAATACATTTTAACTTCTTTACCGAGAAGCTTGACCTGCATCTCCCAGGATGTACCACTGTTTCAGCAATCTGCTGTATATATGTAAGTACAGTGGATTACAGAAAGACTTCTGCCGAAAAGAATATTTTTTTCTACATAAAACACTTAAACAAACTAATTAAAGTACAAACCTTCCAAAACAATACTTGAGCATATAAACTAGGTCAAGTTTGTTTTATACAAAGGGAAGCACATACTCCCACTCTCTACAGCAATTTGACTATGTTTAAAGTCATCCTCAACTACACTGTTAAGATCTTGCCGGAGCATCTACTGGAAGCCTTTCAACGGACATCAATAGAGGTAAAAACTTGCAATTAATTAAAAAAAAAAAAAAAAGTCGTTTCTGCCTGAAGAGCTTACTCAATGGAAAGGAAGCAGTGAGGACTGGACACATGGTCACTTGGCACTTATATGTTGCACCTTATTTGAATTCAGATTATAATTTGAAAAAGTGGGATTGAAAATGTTTTTTTCTGTCTTGTAGAGTTAATTAGTCATTAGGATCACTGACACAGCGCCAAATATAACTGAATGTGGTAAGGACTATGTTATGCTGTACAACCTGTGATGTGCATCTCCACTGTAGGACTGGGCAGTATGGCAAAAACGTAATTCCTTAATACTTCTAAACACTTTCGCTCTACATAAAGTCCATCCTGATATTGAGTTCTACTGAGGTTTAATAAGTTGGAACAGAAAAAAGGCCCCAGAAGTGCCACATAAACAAACTGTCAAAAACTATGACCGCAAGAAACAAATCTGCTGTTTGTGCAATCGTTGTTTTAAACCTGCTGCACTTCTTATTTAGAAAAGAAAGGAAGAAAAGAAGACCTGTTATTTCTGCCTGAATGAGCTTCTGACTCGGATTTGACACATGGCCACTTGTACTTCACTTACAAGCCACTCTTCTGTGAATTCCAAGTGAGGGGCTGTGCTAAAGATCATAATTTGGAGAAGTGGGCCTCTGGTCACTGTAACTGAGATGACAGACAGTTATCAGTAATCAAGACTGAGGTAAACTGATTTTTATTTTGTTTAATAGATCACAAATCTCTACATGTCAAATGCTAATCCATTAAAATACCTTAATCGCACTCAATCCCAATTCATCATCTTAAAATAGGCTATGAAATCCTTTAACAAGGCATGCATTGTTATGATAAAAACCCTCATAGTCTGGTACATGCCGAGCCTGGATATCAAACCCCCTAGAGACAACACAAGGAGATTCTGTGTTGTCAGTTAATATTATTGGTGTTTAAAGTGTTCAAAGGTAGCACACAGAGGGAGCAACACTGAGGGCAGCATTTCTGTGCACACACATAAAGACACAGCGCTCTTAAGTCAAGCATGTTTGCCGTTATGGCGATTCAGAGATATCATACGACACTAACAGTAAATGTGAACATGCTGATAAAGCTCTATTCCGCTTTATAACTGAACTTTGAGCCAACATTTAAAGGGCCTGCATGGATTTCTAACGCATCTTATAAACAAACTGTAGAGGAGACTATGGTCGTGTCCATAGGTATCCAGATCATTTTGTAAACAATTTTTCCCCTGTGCGTTTTCTCCTGTTCACAGGAAAACCTCATTTTAGCTGCTCTCCAAGGTGGAGACAAAGGTCTCTGCCTGATCAGGACTAATTGGACGTTTTAGAGACAAGGGTGTAGTTGTAGCAATGCAAACAAATTCTCGGCAGACAGTGGTGTGCTTTCTTTCACTTTTTAAGCTTTTATTTTCTGGCAAAAATTAGACTTTGAATCGGTGAAATATCAAATTACGGATGTCTGATTACCTGCAGGTCAAAGTCTACTGTATTTGTAAAAAGCAGTCATGACACTATTAGAAACTCTCAGCTTCAGATTCAGTCTCGCTCTGTATTTTGTTCATCATGCTCACAATGGGCCTCTGATGTCTTTCTAAGCTTTTCTTAAATTTGTCCTTGAGAAAAATCTAAATAAAAAGTCTACGTCAGATTCATGACGTGCTCTTCTGAATCATTCTTGTGTGTGAGAATGCACAGATTTTAAAAATATTGCTGGTGTGGATGAAGATCTTTTTTAAACTGAGCAGAAAAACTGAGCTTTAAATATCCAGATACGTCTGAATGAGTCCTCTCTTTTCATCTCTGCTGTGATAAAGCACCTTTAATGCTGTCAAGGACGCATCGAGCATTGCATCACACTACAAATGTTAAGTGGTCATGTGTGTCAATGACTGTTTCTGCATGTGGTCATGTGAGTGACCATACCACACTATGTCTCTTCTGATCCCATTCACTGCATCCCCCACTGATCCCCCACTGCATCCCATTCACACCTACCGTCCACTTGTGACCAGATCACCCAAAGATGCATATTATTGCCAGGTGTAAACAGGTTAACCATCTAACCAACTAACTGCACGTATGTAATATAGACTAAAGCCACACCGTAACAAAACAAATCCTGTAAATTATACAATCAACCACTGGCAGCAGAACTCCAAACCATTTACTACTTTCCAGAGACACTACTGTCATTCTGTTTTACTACGGAAGCACTGATGTGGGTATTGTGGGCCAATGCCTATGAGAATTTTTTTCCACAGAGGCTGATACATAAAAATGTATAGAATGTAGAAATTGAGACAAAATCTACCTGGATTAGGATTACAGATAAATGTAATTCATTTCTGTCGGTTAATGCAGTTTCACACAGTTAAATGAACAAAATGGAGAAATTTTAGCTCAGCAGACCAAAGTCACCTAAACAACCTGCTCTCCCCAAGTATAACACATCAAATATCAGTTTGAAATATCTGTCAAATATAAACATGTTTCCGATGTCCAAGCACACTTTACACACACAAGACAATACAGCAGGCACAAGCACAAGCCAGTCTTGGAAGTGGCAATAACTCTCACACTAGAAGATAAACCACTTAAAAGAGACACAAAATACCATCATGGTTAGAACGACAAAACTTGTAAAATGACAAAGAAGCTGGTGATGAACTTTAGATGAAGAAATAAAAGCTAATTAACACAAACTGACAAAAGTGCAATTAATGCCAGAAAGCTTCACCCTACATCACTACAATATTCAGAGACAGAATTTACTTCAAACTCTACAAACTGTTCTAATGGTGCGTTGCTGTAAATCTGTAATCTGCTGCACTTCAGTAATACAGTAGATTACTACAGTATTTCTAGCGTAAATTCACAGCATTGTCTTACGGTGTTGGCTATGAGTTTGAGCTACGAATCTATGGAGGTGTATCAGTAGCAGCACATGCATTTGCATACAGGCATAATTGGTCCTCCATTAGGCTGCTCAGTGATATGTCACAATCAGCGTCTTTGGTAGAGATCTCTATAAGACACACGGCTGTGGCAATAGCAAAGTCTTATTACATAATTTACCGGCTGACAGCACACACAGTGTGCTCACGTCATAAAAAACTGACATACAAACCTGGAACAAACTCTACTTCTGACAAGCCAGCACAAATATACAGCTTGATCGATGCTTTACACGCCTTCGCAGCACCCACATGACACACAGGAGAGGAAGAGGCCCTCCACAGGAGCTGAACAACACGCTCCACGGTACATACTGTCAGTCATGACTACAGCTTGACAATATAATGATGAATTTTTAGGCCTTGACTAATGAAACATGAAAGGAAGCATCAGGAAGGGAGTCGAATACTGTAAAGCAGACCCTCCTGGCCTTCCACATTCAATTGTCTTATAATGTCCAAGACTAATTCATTGCCTTAGCCTTGGTGTACTCAACAAATAGGCTAATATGACAAGCACTGCGCTAACAAGGCCCTACTTCTCAATACACTGAGATGTCCGAGAACTACAAGGCTATCACAAGCACTGTGCTAACTACATGTCAACACACAGAGGTTTAGGAGAACAACAGGTCTAATAACACAATCATTGTGCTAAGTGTATCTCAATAAAGAGACTTCAGAGAGCAACTAGGCTAATATCACAAATATTACACTGACTACATCTCAATACATTGCGATTACAAAGAACGTGAGGCTAAAAAAAAACATGGTTCTTCAATGGATCTTTAGTAAAGGGAAAGGTTCTGCATAGAACAATGTATTCCATATAAAACCATTTCATGCTCAAATGGTTCTTTGCATTGTGAAATGTTTTTTTCAGACTGATGGAGAACATGTGGTACATGATTCTGTACAGAACCTTTTTGAAAATGGTTCTATACAGCCTGAGAAAAGATTCTTCTATTGTTACCAAAAGACACAAAAAGGTTGAGACATTAAGCCTTTGCATCAGCAAATCGTTTCACTAAAGAAATTCTGTACATCTTTTGCTTTTTTCTCCACAACATTAACTATCAGCTAGAACAACTCCCTTACATTGCTTAATGCCTGACCACAGGCATTACCCGTTTTAGAACTCGCTTTTCCGGGCGCGCACCAAAAACACAGGCTGCACGGACAGCTTTGTTTCAACTGAAAACCTTTCAGCTGCTGCCAACAAGCTGGAGGTCGCAACAAAATGCAGGGCCCACTGAGGCCACCTTTTCAAATTGGGTTTTGAACTTTTCTCCCCACATAGGTCAAGCTCAAAATAGGAGCACGTGTCTTTACCAAAAGGAGAAAAGCAAACCTTGAAGGACCATTTGGCTATGGCCTGCTGTCTAAATGGCATCTAGCTCCCAACTTCTCTTCTGTATATTCTGACTCAATCATGCTCTCCTACATCAGGAAATAACAGACTTTCAGCAACAACCTGAAGAAACAAAGCAGACTACGTCTCTTAAATGCCACTGATTTTTCAAGATTTCTGCGTAATTCTAACGTCAATGTGAACAAAGTCACTCAGAGAGGTCTGATGAAAGATATACCATTTTTCATAAACTCATCAGGTCAAAATTGTTCACTTGTTAACTGGAATCAACTTTCTGAAGCATTTAAAGCGTCTACAAGTTCTACAAGCTACACCACAGGAAGCTTTTACATGAAACAGGTATAAATAGGGTGCATGACACCAGAAACGTTGCTTTGGCCTAAAAGGTCTTATTTGTGTGAACACATTCGTGGCGGAGGGGCACATGCAGGGCAATCAAAAGCACAATATCACACCCACTGTAAAGAAATCCAACGCCGCAAGTTTCTCAACAATGCCCCACCTCAAGACAAACCACTCTGAATGGCTTTGTTTACATCTCAACCATTTATGCACATCTTTTGAAAAAAATCTCTGGAATCCCCATTTAATCTGTAGTCTTCAGTGATTTGGAGGACAAATCACAAGCTTGAAGTTCAAGAGAAACACACAGCCTTGGTCAACTTGAACTTTTGAAAGATACAAATAAACAGCTTGATGGAGGAAACTGACAAAGTTTTGGTGTTGGCTCATCCCTTACTGATTCATCATGTTTAATAACACAGTCATCAGTGGAAGATGAGAATGATTAAGAGCAGTGGGCTCTTGACTGTGGAACCTCAACCGATCTGGACCTTAAATTAACAGCAGGAGAACCAAACCAATCCAAATCAATCCATGTTGGATTGCTGTCCAAATCGGGCAGATGATTCAGCCACATCACTTACGGAATCCCTGATACAGGTTCAATATACCTGGATATGATGGAATTAGGGAATGGAGCCAACCCAAACTTCACTGTGCCAAACACAAACGAGCAAAGAAAGTTGAGTCTGTGCCAAAATGGAGATACCTTATGGGATTAAGGTGAATGACAGAACATCAGCAACCCACAGCTGATTGTCTTGATCTACAAGCCAGCAACATAGATTGATTACTGATGTGGCCTCCAGCCAACCTTCAGGGTTGACAGCTTAATATTGCGATCAGTCCACCGCCTGGCGAGCTCTGCCCGGTTCTTTTGCTGTAAATCGCTCGATGCATCATTACATGAGGGCATCTCTATCAAGCCCGACTTGTTGGCTCCAGCTGCTTCTGAGCCTCGCCAGCAAGGAACAGGTTAGCCCATGCCATGTCTTCAGGCTTTAACTTTCTTTAATCTTCATTCCATCGTGTGGAGCACTCGATGGATGGCCTTGAGTGCCTGCTGGAGAGCCCAATCCCAACTTTTAAAGCCCTGAAGTGGTGGACGCTGGTGGGCTGATGGCTCTAGGAACATTCCAGGCTAAAAGAGATCTGCTGCTTTCCACCACCAAACAATCCACACAACGCAAAGAGACACACACGCCGCCTAACTGCACTCAGGCACACGGGCAGATTCGCCTCGTTTCTGCCGAACTCCTGCCACTCCAAATCCCACTTTCCCCCCGCTTCGTGATAAAGAGCAGCCCGGTGAGGAAGTGTAGGGCCCGGCGTCGCCATACACAGCACGACCGACCGACCGCACAGGCAACACACCACGTATAGGAGCCCGTATAGCACCGCACAGCAGCTACCAGCACCGAGCGGAAAAGGCAGCGGAGAATAAAATGAAAACTCCGAGGCCGGAGTCGAACAACCCGCGTTCGTGCAACGACCCACGCGGGCCTGGTCAAGTTAAAACGAACTAACCTGTTTCTGAGCGGAGCACTCCGTCGGATATCGGGGCTTGAATCCGAGTTAAATCCACTATCAGTAAAACAAAGAGGCGAAATTTGCCGAACGCTTCCGAAAGAGGCCGAAGCCACCGGGCCGCGATGCACATGCGCAGAGCGCCAGGAGGGCTGGAGGACTGAATGGGAGAAGAGGGGGGGTTTACAGGGGTGATCATCTGCCTCATTCAGCCTTACACTGGTCATTTTTAAGGGGAGTCGCTACGTGGAAAGTTTGGATGAAGCATTTTGTAAGCACTCTGCTCAGGTAACGTCAGGTCCTGCTGGATCCATCAGAATACCTATTGACCACATCACGAATTAATAAATAAAATCTTAAAATGCTGTTAAATCGAGTAAATGACTGCATAAATCTATGCCAGTCAGTAAGTAAGTGATCCTGGCTGCAATTTACAGAGGTTTTGCTGGCACAACAAAAAAGCTTGTTTATTACACTAATAACCCCAGAGAGCAGGGCTAGGCTTAAAGGGCCCCTATCATAGGAAATCGATTTTTTTCTCACTTTTTAAAATACGAGCTTGATGCGCTTTGTAAACGTAGTGTCAAGCGTCAAAACGCACCAAGTGTAAATGCTAAGCTGTAAAACAGCCCTGTTTTGAGTTTGTGATGTGACGAACTCTAAGCAGCCTAGCTCCAGCAATTCACCCTGAAGATCTGAGGGGCGTTGAACCCCAGACTGCCTTCTGAATACACGGCAGCCAATCAGAATAGAGCTTATTCGCATATATCAGTCATGAAGGCGCCGTGACGAAAACAGCCTCTTTAATTTTAAAGGATGAGGAATACGGACTGTTTTTGGTGTGGAAGTAGGAAGGAAGTCCAAAACATGTCAAAATCAAATCTATACATGTATGTATGTTATATAGACTCTAGATATGTACACAATATGAGTGTATGGGATGCACTCTGAGTAGTTTATTACTAATGCACACTACTGTAATATAACACCGGAGCCTCAGGCCGCACCAAGCACGTGTATAGCCTCGGACCACTGGAGAGCACTTTGTGTCTGACAGCGTTACAGGTGGGTTTCCAGGAGAGCCGATGTCGTGTGGTGAAAAGCGTGAGTACAGCAGCGGCTCTGCGTTAGTCACGAGGGTGAGGGCGTGGTTACCTCACCCCAATCCAACTCATACTGTACTCTCTCTACCTTCCTTCTTCTGCTCGGACTGGAGGACGTACAGACTTTCGGCTCGAGACTCCAGACTCTCCGCTCTCTGGATACTGAGTCGGGCTGAAGTTGCTGGTCGGTCATGGCTCGTGAGGACACATGGTTAAGAAGAGTGCGGGAGTTGTGAGAAGTCAGGAATGCTTCCTCCTGCCGGGCCGGTCTGTGTGTGTGGGACTGGGAGTGGATTTCAACGCCCTGTTCGCTGCTCCAGGTCCAGCCTGACCCATGGAGGATGGAGCGGCCAGCAGCCAAACACCAGCTGAGCTCAGTCCAGCGCTGAGGAAAGCGGGCGAGTTCAGAGTGTACAGAAGGCGATGGTTCGTCCTGTGTGTACTCTGCCTGCTGAACTGCTCCAATTCAGTGGTAGGTCACTCGGGAATAGCTCCCGTTTTGCTCTTGGCTCGATAGGCTGGATTCAGCCCCAGAAACTCTTGTTTATTCCAGTCTTAGCGAACTCTGAAATGGTTCCATCATGAGTCCTATATCTATATAGTTCAGGCTTAAGTGGTTCTTCAGATTGACGGAGGACGCGTTGTATATGGTTCTATATAGAACCCTATACAATAGAACTATAAACAACACCTTTTCCATCAAATCCAAAGAGAACCATTTCACTGTGCAAAGAACTGTCTAAAGAGAAGCAAAACCCTTTACTAAAGAGCATAGTCTTTCTAAGTGCTGAAAATAATATAAAGTATAAAGACCGCTTTTAAAAATTTTCCTTTTCTCAGGATGTTTTACACACACATTAATATTAGTGCTACTTTATGACTAATGCCACTTTTAATGTAGTAAAATGTGTTTTCATTTAAGTGATACTTCTTTAATCCCACAACCGGGGAAATTCCACCTTCGCATTTAACCCTTCCATGCAGTGAAACACCACATACACACTAGTGAACACACGTACTAGGGGCAGTGAGCACACTTGCCCGGAGAGGTGGGCAGCCCTAACCACCGCACCTGGGGAGCAATTGGGGGTTAGGTGTCTTGCTCAAGGACACCTCAGTCATGGACTGTCAGTGCTGGGGATCGAACCAGCAACCTTCCGGTCACAGGGCCAGTTTCCTAACCTCCAGCCCACGACTGCCCAATTATACAGATCATTTTCTGTTATACACCAGCTTTTATTCTTTAAAAAAAACTCTCCAAAATATGTTCAAAATTGTTACAAATGTACTGTATTTTGGAATAAAACAAATATTGGCTTTGTCGTCCAGAGCCCTTACTGTCCACTATAACCTGATGTCCCATATTACCTGCATTCACTGTACACACTCAGAAATAAAGGTATTAAACTGTCACTGGGGCAGTACCCCTCCTGTCACTGTGGTGGTACCCTCAGGGGTACATCCCAGTACTTTTAGTCAGGGAACATAATTGTACCAGAATCCATTGACATGATATTTTCTAAGCTGTGTTGACTCCACACACCCCGTCTCATCTCCAGGCTTTTTATTTTAATGTTCTGAGTTAAAACATTTGTTTATGAAAAGGTACAAATTTCTACTTTTCCACTAGTAAAAACTCATGTAAGGTACATCATTGGACCTTAAAACCACTGTTGCACCTTTGAGGGTACACGTTGTTTATACCTTGATGAATGAATCATGTACCTGCATAGTATGTTTATTTCTAACAGTGTAGGCTTGAGCTGAAAGAATCAGAGGAGTTCACAGGAGTTTAAATGGCCATTTGTGAGCTGTTTTTCAGCTTTCGGACAAAGAACCAGTTCAATCTGTGCACCTCTTATCACACCAACTGGACCACAAAGGGTTCAAACTAACATTATTGGCCACAAATGACCTGAGTGTAAATGTTTACAGAACAAGTAGCAGCTATTGCTGGTGTTCCCATCATACAGTCTTAATGTGCATGTGCTATTGTTAGTCTAGTATAGTAAGTTTATTGTTTTATTGCATTTTTAGTGTTAAGTTTGCTCCTACTTCAAATGTATTATATGGATTTGGCTTAATGTATCTTTTACCATCTGAGGATATTCAGACTATCCAAATATCCACTATAGCTTTATCCCTAGTAAGATTTTATGATATGTCTTTTAAGCCATTAAAATATGCTGCCTATAGTCTTGTGTAGGGAGCCACCTATAAATATACGTTACAGCAGGACATTTTGACAGGATCCAGAGGTCGTTACCATTCCAAAGTATAGAAAACACCAGCAAAGCACTCTGATCAGCACTTTTCATTCCTCTGTACACATTGGATAACCTCTGTGTCTCTGTACATGAGAGTACACAGTCTAGTCATTATTGTGGAATTGCACATTATGCACTTAATCACTTCAAAACAGTAGTCTGGCTAAAAGACAAACTGCTATTCAACCAAACACTCCAAATGCCAATCCTGTGGGCCAGCAGCACTGCTGACTCACGTTTTTAGCTAATTCCAAAGCCTTTCATGCCTGAGATCAGGGTAAATACTGTGCTGTGCATTGCTGTGGTCCTCATCCCCTCAGCTTGACACCCCTAGGGTTAACAAATTGCCCATCTCTGTTCTACTAAGTGCTATATCAGACACATCTGAAAATGCCTTCTCTGGGACCCTGTACCAACAGGCCTTGATGGGTAATCAATATATATTGATCAAATACACCACTGTAATATAAAATCAATTTAGTTGCAGACAGATATGTACATTGATCCTGATATGTTAGTCTTGCACAACATCATATGTTTCTAATAATTAGCAGGCTTCTAGGGAGCTGTAAATAAAAATGAAAAAGTTTAAAATGTATCCTGAATAATGTACAGAGCTGTAGACGATTCTAAAATAACTCACAGTGATAATTTTGTTTGTAAAACAACAAAAATGGTTAAATATGTATGTACATATGTACTGTATGTCTAATATACACTCACTAGGCATGTTATTAGGTACAAATACCATGTATGTACCCTCACTCACTTTGTCATTCTACAGTTTCTGATTGTAGTTATTCTTTTCTATAATTTGTTTGTTGTATAAGTCTACTTTACACTATTCATCAATTAACAAGGCTTCTTCAGAGTAGATCACCACTGACCCAAATAACAGCTGCTCAGTGGTGGTCCTGTGGGGGTTCTGACCATTGAAGAACTGGTTAAAAGGGGCTAATAAATTACAGAGACATGGCAGAGGTAAACCTGTCGGTGTAGAATTGCAGAACCTATATGATAAGTAGATCTAATAAGGTAAGTACTGAATGTGAATACGAAGTAAGTGTAGCTATTATATATATACAGTTGTGTGCAAAAGTGTTATTGATTTTGTAAGCAGAAATGATGAATGAAAGGATAAATGCGTCCCGTTGTAGTAGGATGTGGGTAGTTGATGCCTTGTAAGTCATCCCTGAGAGCCCTCTGAGGGGACGCTTTAAGGGAAGTGTGTAAATCAAGTCATCTCAGTAGCTCACCAGACCATCACATGAGCTGTTTATAGGTTCTGATGTGAGATATGAGAAGTGTTAGTGGAGAAGTGGTGTTTAACTGAGGTTCTGAAAGAGCACAGCAAAGTTTAGTCTTCATCCTGTTCCTCTAATAGTAATTCGCTGATGACTCTGCACTGATGTGTCCCTGGAGTCCCTTCTCTTAATGTCTTTTTTATCAACAAAGTTTCTTTAGTGTTAAATATGATTAGTACCTTACCATCAGGTGTCAAATACTATTAATATATGTCTGTAAGGTATGATTTGCTCTGAGATATAGCAGAATATTCTGCTGCAGTCATTATCTGAATTAACTCTGTTTAACCCCTTAAACTGTAGGGCCCTCTGGTAATCCCAGAGTTCAGCTCCTCAGGCTAATGACCTCATCTTACATATTTGTTTCATAGTAGTCACTGAATGCTTGTTGCACAATAAGCCTTACGGGAGATTTTTCAAAATTTCTGCGTAGTTCAGTTGTTGAGATATAAAGAAAGTCATTCAGAGTAGTTTAATGTGAATTGGTGCATTGCAGTCATGGATTTCTTTACAGTAGTGGTAAGAGGAACCAGGGGTTGCCATGTCTATACCACAAATATAACCTCTGTATTTAGTATCCCAAACCACCAGAGGACCCACAATAAAGGTGCCTTGCGAGTTTATTTTAATGTGACATTGATGATGGAAAAATAGTGGTTAATCTGAAAAAATATGTTTTCTTTGGGGACTATTTTGCCTCACAACTCTTGACATGTACCCCTCCACCATGAATTTTTGTAAAAAAAAAAAATTAAAGTGTTTTAGGCCAAAACTTCATCTAAGAACTATTGTAAAACAAAGTCCCAGGCATCAAGCAGTGTATATATATATAACCACTTCATTTAATAACTTTCTGTGAGGGAGCTTTTAGAAGCATTAAACTCTTCAGACATCTGGATTATGTCACCACCACTGTGATCAATACTGACCCAGTGAGTTTTTATAGAACACAGCATTTCACATCGAAACACTCTGAATGACTTTCTTTACATTGTAACAATTTAATTATGCACAAATGTAAAAAAAATGTGAAAAAACTTTAAATGCCTTAATATTTATACCTTGTAAATCTAGAATTCAAACAAAAGTAAAACCTTGTTAAAAAGCATTACTATAATTAACTCATTGAAAAAAGAGACAGAGCAGTACAGAAGTGCAGTAATAAAGGCAAATGTCCGTTTGCATGTTGGCTGTGAAGTGAATGAGTGAAAAGTGTTTGCAGTGTGAGTGATGGTACGGCTGAACAGTGGTGCCATTGTGAAATCGTGTCAGCTGACCAGACTCCTTCACTTGGCTGCAGAAATTAAATATTTTGGAATGTTAACAAAAGCTATTGTTGTGTGAGTTCTTGTGCAGCACTACCACTGAACTATTCTATTGCTCATAATGCGTCAGATCTAAAAAAGTGAGCAGTGTCAGGTCATGTGAGTGTGACTTGTGCTTTTCTAGTTTCACATTGTGCTGTAGGGAACTGAGACTTTGACTTCCATACTTCTTTTGTCCTAACTCGGGCATGTCAAATTAGGTTCCTTGCAGACCACAGCTCTGCAGAGATTAGCGTTTTCTCTGAATTCACTTCATGAAGGCTTTTCCAATTACCTGCTAAGTTGAATAAGGAGTGTGTAATGAGGCAGATTGCTGAAGTCTGCAGTGCTGTGGCCCGCAAGGACTGGAGTCTGATTTCATGACTAGTGGCTTAGGCTGAACAATGTTGTTTGGAAAAAGTTGCATTGTGATATTTTCTGTTACGGTAATTGCATAATTTGAAAAACAAAAAATATTGGTAAAACACTCACTACTCACTCAGAATTTTCACTTAAAAAATTTAAAAGAATATGTTTAGAAAGAATGAATCCCATAAATGACTATTTCTGCCGTTCAGTCTACTTTTCTTTGTTAATGACATGATTTCTTAGTGCTGTTGTTGCATCTATTTGACATGGAAAAAACTTGTTCTAACAAAGGTTCTAACAAAATTTCATAATTTTTATTTTGGTTAAGCAACACATGAACAGAATATACAAAAGTCAAAGATCCCCTTTCATTTAATTTTTTTCTATTCAAAACAGCCATTAAATGCGAGTTATTTATTTTTCAGAGGATATTACACAGTGAATACATTACATAATGAGGAGGAAAGTCAAAGGAAAAACAGGAATTTCCAAAACTAGAGTTAATTTTTTTAGATGATACAGAGGAAATGTGCCAACCTAGCAAGACCTGGTAGACCAGTACTTAAGGCTTTCATCTTTGAGAGAGAGGAGAAAATCAAGCTCCACTCTTGCTTCAGACCTAAGAACATCCACACGTGTTTCTGTCCATCCTTCCATGTGTAGCTGTTAAAATGCCCTCACTGAGAAAAACAAACAAACAAAAAAAGAACATTTGCGAATCAAACAAAGGAATAATTAGCAAATTAAACAAAAGAGCAACTGATGTTCTCAGAACAATGGACTGACCAACCCAGAGTCCAGACATCAGCTTTAGTAAATGCATTTGGGATGACTTGGAACCAGCTTCTAAGAATTTAGGAGGTGTGGATGATTTTTTTTTTGAAAAACCGAAAGCCTTCTGAAAACAATGGAAGCTGTAACAAAGGTAGAAATAAAGGGAGGCCACACTAAACACTGAAAAAATTTCATATTTACTTGTTGAGGCTTCTGTGTAATTTTCTTTTATAGACATGTTTTCTGACTTTTTCCAGATGCTGAAAAATTAATAACTTGTACTTAGCTGTTTTGACTGGAAGTGAAGTGAATTAAGTGAATGTAGAGTGGCTTCAAATATTTTATACTGTACTTCACAGTTTTCAGCCTTTTATTGTTGGTCTCAATAAACACAACTGTAAGCATTTACTGATCTGAATTCACTCTCACTGAACTTGCAAGTTCACTCGCAATGATCACAGTGCATCCAAGTATAAAGGCAGCATGGTGCTTCTTTAATATATTGATAAGAAACATGGTAACATGCAGTCTCAGATCCTGTGCTTTTTAAAGGCTTAAATGGTCTGAATGTATAGGTTAAGATAGGGTTAAGGCAGTAGTCAACATCTGATAGTGTTTATCAGGAGTGTGTGTGATAGTACAGGTAAACAGTAGACCCACTGTCTGATTCATTCAACCCTAACCAATGGGGTTAGAGCTGCACATTATGGACAAAGTCCTGTACCAAAATACCATATTACCATGTAGTTGTATTTACATAGCTACATACTGTAATAAATTGCAATATATCGTCCAGTATATTTAAAACAAATTACTGAACATGCTGTTACATGGGTTATTTTTGAGCAGAATTATTTGTTTGTTTGAATGCCTTGATTCTTCCAGGAGCATCTGTGATTGATTAAGATGAAAACGTTCTGTGTTTGACTTATTGCACACTGCAGTATGAGCATGGCAAAAGCTGATGTTGGGATAACAATTAGGGAGGCATGGGTAGCGCTGTCGCCTCACAGCAAGGAGGGCCTGGGTTCGATTCCCCGGCCAGGCGAACAGGGTCCTCTCTGTGTGGAGTTAGGGTTAGGGTTAGGTTCTCCCTGTTTCTGCGTGGGTTTCCTCCGGATTCTCCGGTTTCCTCCCACAGTCCAAAGACATGCAGTCAGGCCAATTGGACGTGCTAAATTGCACCTAGGTGTGAGTGTGGCTAACTGTCTGTCTGCCCTGCGATGGACTGGCGACCTGTCCAGGGTGTATCCTGCCTTCCGCCTGATCCCCGCTCGGGGATAGGCTCCTGCACCCCCCCGCGACCCTGACGGTGAAGCGGCTTAAAAAATGGATGGGATAACAATGAACAAATGATACATTGTGCAGCGCTATTGGTAGTATATTTCAATAGTGTAGGACATTATGTACACAATAGATTAACTCACCTTTTGCCCCAAACTTACCTTTGGGGCAGTCGTGGGCTGGAGGTTAGGGAACAGGCCCTGTGACCGGAAGGTTGCCTCCCCGGGCAAGTGTGCTCACTGCCCCCTAGTGTGTGTGTGCTCACTAGTGTGTATGTGGTGTTTCACTTCACGGATGGGTTAAATGTGGAGGTGGAATTTCCCCATTTCCCCATAACTTAACACTCACAATGGTAGTGTGTGTTTTTTCTGACATGTTACACATTCATTACACATTCACATTACAGACAATCATAGGAAATAGACAGTATTGTGTTTAATTGTGTGATAAACTATATGATGCTGAAAGACTGACTGCTGTATCATGTGCGTTTTTCTCTGTAGCAATGGCTGACCTTTGCTCCTGTGGCGGATCAAACAGCAGAGGACCTGCAAGTGTCTCTGGATGAGGTCAACTGGCTCTCTGTCGTCTACATGGTGGTGGCCATCCCTATCAGCTTCATCACCACATGGATGCTGGATACACTGGGATTGCGGCTAACTGTAGGTAGAATAACAGTAACCTGCATCCAACAGTTTAAATGTATAGCAGTTACATTTGTGTTTATATACACAGCATCCGGTTTGACATTACGTGGGTTCAAACTTCCTTACCAAAGTACTGTTATTGTGCTGAGATCTTATTCCATCAGAGAGATATTAATGGTAAGAAGTGTATACATATCTTAAATGATCTTCCCCATGTTGACCGAGGGCTTAAGGATGTTTGTTCTGCTTGCGACTAAATACTTATAACCCAGACAAACAGAAAGTTGTAGATGACCAATTAATAATTCCTAAAGACTCAGCTGTAATGAGAAAGAGAATATAGTTCTGTCAAAAACTGTTTATTTAGAGATTCAGAAAATGTGCACTAGGACACGTACAGTGGATTTCTGCGATGTGGAGTAATGCTTTGTGGACTGATGAGTGTAAATTTGTAATTGAGATTACTATAATTGTGAAAAGCAGAAATTGCAGCCAACCTCTGAGACTGAACTGTAGAGATGTGAAAAAATATCCCTGCAGATTTCTTTGAAAAACTGAAAGCAAGTCTCCATAAAAGAATGAAAGCTATAATAAAGGAAAAGATTGGATAACAGTGAATAATGAAAAATCTGATATTATATTTAGCTGTTGGGGCATCTGCCTGATTTTCTATTAAATATATGTTTCTCCGGAATTCCCAAAATTAATAACTTAATTGTACTTACTGGCAGTTTTTACTGTAAATTAAATAAACAGTTCGTCTCTCACTTTTGCACAGTACTGTATATTGTAAGTCAAAAAGTCCAGTGATGGTAGGTCCCTACCTGGATCAAAAAAATTGGGTCAAAAACCTTTATGAAATTTTGAAAACCTAATGAACTTTTGGTGAAGTCTGTTCTTCTCTGCCCCCTGAACCTGTGTATCCTGGTTTAATCAGATGATCCTGGGCTCCTGGCTCAACATGGCTGGTAGTGCACTGCGGGTGGTCGGAGTGCTCAGCTATGTCCCAGAGTGGTCCATGTTCCCTGTGGTCATGGCAGGGCAGTCTCTGTGTGCTCTGGCCCAGCCTCTGGTTATCTTCTCCCCCACCAAACTGGCAGCACTCTGGTTTCCTGAGCACCAGCGTGCTACAGCTAACATGATCGCCTCAATGTGTGAGTCAGTCATCAGCAGTTCAGTCAGTGTCCTGGAAAAGTCAGGTATGAAGTAAAACGTCACAACTAATAGCAATATTTCTTTTCCAGCAAATCCCCTTGGACTGCTGATTGCTAATGTCTTCTCTCCCATGATCATTAGCAACACCAACAGTCTTCTTACACTGGTAAGATAGAAATGAACTGACATTAATGTCTGAGTTTCTGTGACTTACTGTATGTTCCATACGCTGATACACTCTGTCACTGTTGCAGCTCATCATATACGCTACACCTGCCGCCGTAGTCTGTTTCCTAGCAACAGTGGGGATCCGGGAGGGTGTTCCCCCAACGCCCCCCTCTGCCAGTGCAGAGACCTCCAGCTCAGAACCTTTCATACAAGGCATTAAACTGGTACTGAACACACACACTCAAGTAGATATTAATAAATGACTTTGCGCTTTTTGAGTGTAGCAAAAACTTCTTCTTCTTCTTCTTCTTCTTACTCAAAATGTCCAAGGTTTGCTTCTTTAGTTTAGCTTCAGTTTTGCTATGAAACCTAAATAGCCACCAAGTAGTGTTGCAGTAAATGACACAACAAAGTAATTCTGTTCTATTACAAATGTAAAGGTAGTTACTTTATTTATTACTTCCTGCATTACATTACATTACTTCTGCATTACTCCATAGTCAAACTTCGAAAGTTTGGGTGCCCCTGGGTCAAATTACATGTATTGTTGATTTTCTAAGTGAGGAGAAGTTTACGCATCCTCTACAGAGAACACATCTCTGCACACTTTAATGCAGTTACTGTTCGCTGCATTTAAAATATTGAGGACAAAATAAAACTAGAATATAAAAATAGAATGTGGCCTGCGCAAAAGTTATAGTTTATGATTTCCTTTGTACACTCAAAGCAAATACATAGACATTGTGTAGAAAAAAGCTGTATTTAAGTTTGTTAACTTATTATAACTTGTAACAGAAAATCAACAAAATATGTCATTTGACTTGGGGTCTCTAAACTTTTGTGTATTGGTCGATGACAAATAAGGACATCAAAAAGGACATGATGTGCATTTTATATCTGTACATATATTTGTATTTATATCTATGAGCATACAGACTGTTTTTATATCTTAAATATAGTTTGATGAAAGCTTTAATTTCCTATTTGAGTTTTTAAAACTGTGCTGGTCTAGTTGCATGGTTGGACTTACTGATTTTGCCTTTCAGGATTTTATTCAGAAAGAATCACGGTAAACTTTATTTAAAAGGCCTGTCTCTGTCCCTGCCTTTAAACAAGACACAGACAATTTTGCATGAATAAAATAGTAAACTTGGTAAATGCTGTTTTAAAGTCTACGAAACTACCTCCTCTAGATTATGCATCAACAGACAATTTAAATGCACTGTGCATCACTGTTGCTCTCTGAGAGACATATGAGTAATGGACTAATGCAAGTTACACTACTTTCTTACAGAAAAAAGGTAGTTATGTTACTTTTACCGTATCATTCCCCACACTGCTTACAAGTAATATAAGCTTATGACTGTCTTGCAGGTTTCATGCCTAAATTGTGCATGACATGCAGTTATTTATTTTTTAAAAATTATAAAATGTTTCTATTTTTGGAGAAAACTGTATGTCATACAGTGTTAGAAGCCACATAGGCAAGTATATGTGATGTTACTCTCTGCAGTCTGAAGCAAGAATCTGATGATTTTGCTTATGTGCTAAATGTTGGGGTATAGACTTCCATTATTTGTTAGCTACATTAGCCTCGTAGCTCCCGTGCAAAACTGAAGAAGCACCATTCAGGCATTAAACATATCGTGACTCAATAACTACGTTTGGAATTAGAAAATTAGATTTTTAAACAAACCCTTGCTTTAAGTTACTGAACTGAAGAGGTGCTTTGTTTCTGTTTCGCAGCTGATGAAGAATAAGGCCTATCTAATCCTGCTACTGTGTTTCGGCTCAGGCATCGCCATCTTCACCTGTTTCTCCACACTGCTGGAGCAGATGCTCTGTGTCAAAGGCTACTCGAGCGTAAGTAAACAACACAAGCTAGAAATGGCACTGAGGTATCAGGTCGATATCAGCAGACAATGCTGCATCAGATATTTGAAGGAAAATGAGTGAATCTGTAACAAATCTGTAGTGAGATTGTGTGGTGTGAATTTAGGTGTGTAGTTCATCCTGTGGGGTAGTAGAGTGACTGAGTAGTTGGAGCGCGATAGTCCATTTTTAGATGCTCATCTTAAGTAAAGTTCTTCAACTACAAAAAACTCAGCTGGAAATATTGGATCTAAATATCAGTCAGTACTGAAGGTTTTAGTATCGGTATCATGCCATCTCTAACAAAAACACCAAGTAATTGTCCCAAACATTAAAAAAAAAATTTTTTTAAACATCAGACATACAGACATTTAAAAAAATACTGTACAATCACAGAAGATAAAAACCCTACACCCTATAACCATTTACAATTTATGTGTATTTAAACATTTGGTTTTTTTTCCAATATGTTATTTAGACAATAAACAGGAATGGTAGAGTAAGATGTGCAGAAGCCTGTTCTCTGTAGAGGATGTGTTAACTTATTTTCACAAAAACATGGAATTTGACCAGGTGCACCCATGTTTTGGCACACAACTAATCTGTTTGTTTTTTTAAGAAAAAATAGTGGATGATGAAGTGCAAACAGGTCTGGCTTGGCAGACTGTTTCACATATTTCATGTCTTCATATGTTTAACAATAAATCTTGGCCAGTCTTGCGTTACAATGAAGCGAGTGGATGATCTTAAACGGTATTGATCCAAGCTGGGCACAGAGAGCCGTGCCTCTTAGTCTGTGATTTATTCCAGATTTGACGTTTCTACACCTAATTCCTCTTCACAGTCTGACTGAATCTTATCAAGTGTTCTATTTGTGAGGTACTGTGTGTGTGTGTGTGTGTGTGTGTGTGTGTGTGTGTGTGTGTGTGTATGTATGTGTGTGTATATATATATATATATATATATATATATATATATATATATATATATATATATATATATATATATATATATATATATATATATATATATATATATATATATATATATATATATATATATATAGGGCGGCACGGTGGCGTGGTGGGTAGCGCTGTCGCCTCACAGCAAGGAGGGTCTGGGTTCGATTCCCCGGCCGGGTCACCGGGGTCCTCTCTGTGTGGAGTTTGCATGTTCTCCCCGTGTCTGCGTGGGTTTCCTCCGGGTTCTCCGGTTTCCTCCCACAGTCCAAAGACATGCAGTCAGGCCAATTGGGTGTGCTAAATTGTCCCTAGGTGTGAGTGTGTGAGTGACTGTCTGTGTCTGTCTGTCTGCCCTGCGATGGACTGGCGACCTGTCCAGGGTGTATCCTGCCTTCCGCCCGAAGACCGCTGGGATAGGCTCCAGCTCCCCCCCGCGACCCTGACGGAGAAGCGGCTTGGAAAATGGATGGATGGATGGATATATATATATATATATATACACTGTATATTTGAAGATGTACTCTTTAGTTAGAAGGAAATATTTTGACTTGAAACCTGATCTAGACTGTAGAATAGGAAAAATAGGTCTTTGAATATGAGTAAAGTGACATATTTGAAACTATCTAAATAAGTTAGGGTTTGGCAACAGAGGAAGTCCTGTCAGTATAGAGGTGACTAATCTGTGCCTTTGTGCAAATACAGGATGTAGTTTATCTCAAAAACCAAGATCATTTTCAAGTGTAGGACCATGTGAAGGCTCCCGAGTGGTGCAGCCGTCTAAGCGTTGGCCCTATTACCAGGAGATCACAAGTTCAATCCCTGGTGATGCTACAGCCATCTGTAGCCAGGAGTCCAAGAGAGCACAATTGGCCTCGCTCTCTCTGGGTGGGTAGATGGCCCCCCTTCTCCCCCCATCACTCAACGCGATACTTGTCAGTGCAGGCGTCTGTTAGCTGACGTAACAGATCTGGTGGTTGGTGCTTTCCTCTGAGCGCGTTCAGCTGTCCTTTGACGCTGCGTGATTATTTGATGATTATTTGTCATTTTCTACATGCAGTGTGACTTTGAAGCTAAAGTGTCTGTGGATTATATTTTATAAAATCTCAGATTTTGATCATTTTATGAGTGGTGTTACAACTAGATTGATGTTTTTAATACATGTGACTATGTTTTGTACTTGTATTACACATCAACACTCCTATGCCCATTTGCCCCAGCAGTGGTAGAATGACCTATAAGATGAACTGTGATGATAACTGAAGTGAACTAAGTGAACTGTGTGATGATAACTGAATAAGATTGTAGTAATTGCTTAATGATGCATGTACGAACTGTACTGATATGAACTTCTGCTTGTTTGACTGGCAGGATTTCGCCGGACTGTGTGGAGCTCTCTTCATCGTGTTCGGGGTGATCGGTGCCGGCCTTCTTGGCCTTTTTGTGGACAAGACAAAGAAGTTCACAGAGGCCACCAAAATAAACATGTGCCTTACGTCTCTGACATGCTCTGTGTTTGCAGTGGTGAGTGAAATAATGAGACGCTCTTCAGACAAGGATGTCCAGTCATTTTAGCATGGACAACAACCAAAAGAAAATCTCTGTGAAACTGTCTACACTGTCTGCGTAAATCCAGGTTTTTGTCTGTCAGCCCTGTTTTAGGTGCTCTGTATTTCACATCTGTATTTCTGTCTTCTACCAGGTTTCGCAGATGCGGGAGCAGAAAGCTTTAGTCTGTGCAGTTTGTGCTCTCTTTGGCTTATTTGGATTCGCCATTTATCCAGTTGCCATGGAGTTGTCTGTAGAATGCTCCTATCCAGTCGGAGAGGCAACATCAGCTGGTCTGATCTTTATTTCAGGGTATGTCATATTAGGGTGGACGATATGGAAAAAAATGATCACAATACTTCAGACATTTCCATATGACTGTGCAGTTAGTTAGTGCTCTGTAAGCACTGACAATATAAACAGTATGTTAAGAAAAACATATTGTGAAGCAACATGATGTAATTTATTATAATACTGATATATACTGTCATATTACCCACCACTATGTCATATACTTTAAACATAATACAATATCTTGTTTTACTTGAAATGGTAACTCTATAAATGAGGAAAACATTTTATTCTGGGTAATTCTGGATTGTTTTTGTTAGTCCATTCACCATAAAATGTTCAAATAATGTAAAGGAAATGGCAGCTAGCTTTTGCAGATTGAGTTGAGGTTTTAATATGACAGCGCATATGCAGAACTTTATCTAGTTTATAGTCTTCACTCTTTATAAAGCTATCGCTCCTTCTGTGAATTCATTAGGCAGATCCAGTCCATCATCTACATTGTGCTACTGCAGGCTCTAACAAAGAGGATGGCAGGTTCGCCGATCTCCTTGTGTGCTACTGGTGGTGATGCCAACTTAAGCTGGAAGGGTGAGTGCACAACACATACACACACACATTATATATATTACTATACATTATATAGTAGTGTGCAAAGGTTTTAGGCATCTATGCAAATTTTTAAACAATTTACCTCAGCAGTGAGTTTATCACAAAATACATTAGAATAAAGTCATATTCATAATTCAAATAAACATAAAAACAAAAAGTAACAAGAATTTCTTGGGTTCCTTGACACCTTCACAGCCACCACAGAGACTTGTTAATATAATCGCTTACATCATGAGCACAATTTAATGAAGCACTGATTGGTCAAACCAGGAGTTGCGTTTTATCTACATATAATACCGGGCTTCCTCAAGGAGAGGTTTGAACATGGTTAAACAATATACAGTCACTGGCCACTTTATTACACCTGTTCAATTGCTTGTCAACACAAATAGCTAACCAGCCAATCACATGGCCACAACTCAAGACAACTTGCTGAAGTGCAGACCGAGCATCAGAATGAGGAAGAAAGGTCATTTAAGTGACTTTGAACATGGCATGGTTGTTGGTGCCAGACGGGCTGGTCTGAGTATTTCAGAAACTGCTGATCTACTGGGATTTTCACACACAACCAGTGAGCAGCAGTTGTGTGGATGAAAATGCCTGGTTGATGTGAGAGGTCAGAGGAGAATGGGCAGACTGGTTTGAGATGATAGAAAGGCAACAGTAACTCAAAAAACCACTTGTTACAACCAAGAAATGCAGAATACCATCTCTGAACGCACAACACGTCGAACCTTGAAGAAGATGGGCTACAGCAAAAGTGGGTCCAACCTTTTACTGGCGTGTACCTAATAAAGTGGCCTGTGTGTCAAGATTTTGCACAGTACTGTGTATGTATGTATGTATGTGTCAGGCTTTGCAGGAACGGGGCTACTTTCAAGTAAAGGCTATGAGCAAAAACACAAGGTGTGAAAACCTTGCAGCGGTTGAGTGTGAATATAATTTGACAAACAGTGCAAATCACATACTTTCTAGTGTAAGTCTTAGAAAGCAATTATCAGTGTGTTACTTTCAGTACCGCCTCAACAAACCACGCATGACTGGATATCACAGCTCGATTGGAGCCAGTTACCTAAGCAGTGGTTCAGGAAGTAAGCTGAAAGTGAAACTCCTAACTCCCATGTTAAATAAAAGTACCTCAGCATAATTGACCCAAAGCAGACTCAGATCCACCAACCCCACCCTCCACTCATTTGTATGTGCTCATATTAGCATATGAAAGGTAAAAAGAATCACACCTCAGCCATTCACTATGAAAGCTACTTACATGCAAGCCCAGCTGTGGTAGTTTTGCTAAAATATTCTGATCACACAGATTTTTCTTTTCCCCACATTTCATCAAGCCAAGATGTGTTAGTTAGGAGTTGTGAGGATAAAGGTCCTGTTACATAAGAATATACCAGGCTCTTCAGACAGTTCCGGTCTATTTTAGTTCCCTCTTCCACAAACAGTGTGCACATTTCAGCCAGAGATGGCATGTGCAGCATTTCACCTGCTCTTCCAAACTGAGAACTCATGATTTTGCTGGTCAGCTAAACCATCCCAGCATTTCAAGATGTCTCACAAAAACACCCTACAGTTGTCATCCTGGAATGTCAATGTTCTGCTCAGGCACAATGCACAAAGTTTAGTGGATGAGTGGGCTGAAATGGACAGGAGCTCAAAAAACAGGGGAGCACAACTCCTGTCCTGGAGGGCCGGTGTTAAGCACAATTTGTTGATTCTTCTGATCAAACACACCTGATCTATTTATCTGTTAATTGCCACATTTAGTGGGTGTTTGAATAGGGAAACTACCCAGGTGTGCTGGACACTTTTTAAACAGGCCACCTACTTTTGTCCATTTATATAGACTGAAGTATATCATTTGATATAAAAACCACATAATAACCCTTGTGGCTCTTGTAGAAAAATAAAGAAGCAAACTTTGTAATATCATGATTGGTCAATTTTTGGTCACTTTTAAAATGCTAAGTAAACATGGCATAATCCATTCACCAATCTTTTTATCTATAAGAGCAGTAACTGCATCACTTTCACTTGTTCCTCTGAGAAATATGAGACACTGTGAGTACAACAGCAGTGGAGAGGGAGAAAGGGAACAGGCCACGATGGAGAGTTCCGCTGTGCCTTACTTGGCCGAACACTTGATAACAGTAGTATTGGGCTGAGTTCCAGTCACTGATCTGCCTCGTCACGATTTCTCTCTTCATCTCTACCTACATGTGCACAGTGCCGGTGCTCGTGATGGCAGGGCTGTGCTGTGTGGGTTCCTGCTGCTTCGTGATCTTCTTCCACACCGAGTACCGACGACTCCATGCAGAGGCCGACGCAGCCGCAGACGCCTCAGCACAGACGGGGTCAGAGCGCACACAGAGATGAGACACAGACGCTGCTAACGCATAGAGATTTGACCTCGGACACAAAGCCACTGGACAAACAGCAATACAGACCTCTGAGTCACTGTGTACTGTAATGATGCTTTTTGAAAAATTCTTTTTATGTCCCTGCTTGGCATTTAAAACATGCAGTAGTATCATGTTTACAGCCTGTTCTGGTTTTCACTTGTATATTATGTTCTTATTTTAGTTATTGTTACTAATTATTTACAAACGAAGGCCTCAACATTCCAAGAGATATGTTAATGTGCTGTAAATCTTTAATTGTAACACTTTTGTAAACTAACATTTTAAATAACTTATTTTTTGAGCAATTTAAATAATAATAATAATAATAATAGGAAAATACTGATTCTGAACCAGCCCTGCTAAGCTTTGTAATGCCATTTACACACCAGCATTTTTGTGCAATGATATACATTAGGGTACATTATCAATTTATGCTGCTTCTCTCTTTAGTCATTCCACAGGCAGCACTACCCATATACCTAAAAGAAATTACAATCCTGGTACTGCATGAGCAACATATCCAATAAAATCTACAGGCATGTATAAGCCAAGTTTCAAATGTGTAACAATGTTGAA
Organism: Pygocentrus nattereri; assembly: GCF_015220715.1. Classification (NCBI taxonomy): domain Eukaryota; kingdom Metazoa; phylum Chordata; class Actinopteri; order Characiformes; family Serrasalmidae; genus Pygocentrus; species Pygocentrus nattereri. Next base: position 19,105,764 of record NC_051221.1, on the reverse strand, counting down.
GCTGGATTACTAGCTGTAAAAGTAATTGTGATATCCACTCAGTCACTTAATTATGCACTATTCTTTTAAAGACACACTAGTTCTGCATCTAATCATTCTATTGATTTATAAGAATTGACAACAAATGTGATACTTGTACAATATATCAATGAGTTTGTTCCAAAGATAGATTTGTTTTTAGAACTAACTTCATTAAAAATAAATTAGCTGTCACAGTAGTTTGTTTTTCTGATTTTTTTCTTTTTAAATCCATTCACAATCCATACCAATATTCATCGCTCACTAAAATATCTTCAAAACCACCGACACCTGCTGGTCAAACATAAGTACTACTATTTTGTTGTTAACGACAGGTTTAAATTGGCGTATTGTGTACTTGGCAATCCATAGTGCTGCAGGTTGAGTATTTCTTCATTTAGCACACCTGATTCAGCTCATCTACTGACCATGAACCTGAGCTGGACCAGGTGGGTTAGAGGAGGGAATAATGAAACCAGAGTGCTATAAGGTAACCAGGAGAATTCAAATCAACCCTCTCACAAGAAAACATGTTCTTAGTTTAAGTGAAACCTTTATAAATTAATCTTCAGTAACACCTAAATGTAACTACTGTCTACAACCAGGACTGTCTACTTGAGGCTTTAGACCTGTCAGTCATTCCCAATGGTGGCCCTGGGGTATACCTTTCCTGAACAGTACAGTGTTTTTTTCCCCTTGCTCTGATACCGTATTCAATTAAACAGCTCATTAAAAAGGGCAGGGAATACTAGGACCAGGGCTGAGAAGTACTGATCTCTGTTTTTTATATTTAAAAAAAAAAAAAAAAAAAAAAAAAAAAAAAAAAAAAAAAACACCACAACAACCCTTAAATCAGGACCAGGCTTTGAGAATTCTGAAGAAGCAGAACAAGAAAAAAAAAAAGACAATTTTTTTTTAAAAAAAAAGGGAAGACATTTCATTGTATTTCTTTACAGCTCCAAAAAATGTCATTACAGTGGCAGAAGACCTTTTACACTGCAGACCAACACTCATAACTCATTTTAATCATTTATCCATCAAAATGACATAAAATATATATAAAAATGCAGAGTCCTGACAATGGGCTTGCTGGAATAAAATGAATGAAAGCTACCTGTACTTATGCACTTAACTTGGGTTTAAAAAAAAAAAAAACCTATACTTGATAGCCAATACAGATCCATATTTAACAGGGTAAAAACTGAAAAATAAAGGGACCAAAAAAAAAAAAAACCCCTACAAAAATATCGATGGCCATTCAGTATTACTATTGAAGGGAAAACAACCATCCCCATCGTATTTCGTGACTGTATCTAACACTTTGAATGTCACAAAACATACAAGCAAAAATTGACAGTCTGAATTAGGTGATGGGCTTGGCTTAGCTGCTGTCGAGTCGATCAAAGCTGCAGGGCACAGAACTGCTGGTACACAGCCAGGATGTGATGGTCCAATTCAGCAGTGAAGAGCAGGTTCTCCAGAGTGCCCATGTATTGCTGGATGATCACATGGTGCTGATCACACAGACAGGAAACAATCAATTAACAGAGATGCAAGAACTGCAGCCTCATTAGCAAAGCATCCACCAGAACGACTGCTTGTATTTTCAGTAATGTTTTAGGTTCCTAATACGTCTGACTATAAAAACACAACTGACAGAACATTTTATATTCAATAGATAAACGAAATGAGTACCATAAGGAAAATCTGCTGCAGTCGCTCAATGCAGTTCTTATACCAGGAAGTGTTGATGTCCACGCTTCCTGTCTCACAGCGAACCAAGTGCTCCGTCAACAACATGATGAAACGCTGAGAGAGAAAAGCACAAATCAACAAAGATGGTCATACTGGAAATAAACCCAATGTCATCAGAAACCGGTCCTGGTAGCAAGAGCGTAGAATTCTACAGGCTGAAGTTACCAATAAAGCCTTAATAAAACTATCTGGGCTTGGCAGGATATGTCCTTACCTGAAAGATGACAAGAAATAGGTTCTTCTGCTCGCTCTGCGCCGATTCCACTTTCTCCTGCAGTCTCTCAATCTGCTCCTCCAGCTGACCATCCTCATCATCACTGTTCTTTTCCATGTCCTCTTCATCACCACTATCCTTTTGCTGAAGATGCACACTTAGTTCAAGACAATTTGTTTACCCCACATGTACCCTTACTTTCTTTCCAAACAGCAGCCAAGTCATAACACACACACACACACAGTGTGTGGTTTATATATATATATATATATACACATATACACACATATATACACATACATACATACACACACACACACACAATATATATATATATATATATATATATATATATATATATATATATATATATATATATATATATATATATATATATATATATATATATATACACACATATACATATACATATACACACACACACACACACATATATATATATATATACACATATACATATATATATATATATATATACATATATATACATATATATATATATATATATATACATATAATAGTGTTTGGTATCAGTTCAGCTCTTCACACAATCAATGTTCTAAAGCTAAAAAGGGTATGAGGTTTAAAAAAAAAAAAAAACATTAGTTAGGCATTTGTCTATGTTTGAGCATGAAACCCTCTCTCTGTGCAACTTTCAAGGACCTCTTGTGGCTTTCTGTGGTTTTGTTCAGGGTTCAATTTAATGTAGTAGCAGGAAAAAACTTAGTAACGCATTGTGATGCTCAGGGAAATTGAACAGTGCAGGCACATTTACAGCAGGTGTCAGTGGCACTGTGTATACCTCCATTCAAAAAAATGGCTTTAATTTCTGTACCCTGTGCCTTGGCCTTTAGGGAGTCTCCTTGACCTTTTATGCAATTTATACCTTCTTGTGCTGCTGTTTCTCTAGCTTGTCCTTCGCCTCCTCCAGCTCCTTCTGGATCTTTTGGACATGTTTGTTCATCTTCCGGATGGTTGAGTGAAGAATCTCCCACATGTAAAGCCTGAAACATTTAAATAAAAAAAAAATAAAAAAAACCCACCCACATGTTAAGGAGCTCTAAAGCTAGGAAAACAATCTGAAGTGAAGATGGTGTTATGGAGACTTACCTGGTGAAATCATGGGCCATGTCAGAAGAAAAGATCCAGTTGGCCACAGCAGCACAGTCAACTATCTGAGTGCGAATCATCTTATCCACCAGCACTGCAATCATCTTAACAGGCAGACAACCCAGTCATTAATATGAAAACAGAAGGCACAGTTGGCACATTATTCTTAAGGACACTGATCACTGTTATAGAAAGTAAACTCATGCAAAGAACAGCAAATCCCTAATATGGTAATGTGTCCTGATCTACTGTCTGAGCTTAAAATCCAGATTATTTTGCAATATGCCCACAATTTTCCATACAAATTCTACATGCGCCCAGTTCTTGACAAAGGCTGCAACAAAGTTGATGTCAAATACAATTTTTTTTGTTAAATATCTGTCCAGTGCACATATTTTTATATTGTTATGCATCCATGTCCAATTCCTCAGGTATGTGACTTGCGACAACTGCATTATGGATATGCCCACTCAGGCAGGTGAGACCTTGTGTGTGAGCAGGGAAAAATGTGCAGCGCTGACCTGTGGGTGTTTCCTCCAGGCCTCATAAACCACCTTGAGAATGTGCAGTTTCCCTTCATCACTTTCTGTCAGAGTCTTCAACACTTCATGGAACCTAAGAGAAGTGAGCAGACAAGAAGGTAAACCATGTCAGCAAGACAGTGAGAAAGCATATTGCTTAGAATATCACAAGTCCACACACTCCCAACAAACTGCTTTTACAGATATCCTTCATCGGCTGGTTGGGACCACACAGAGAGGGAGAGAATCCTGAGGGCTGCAAGCCAGTGTGGGGTTCTGGAACACTACACTCACTTGGCAAGGGCACTGAAGGAGTGACTGAAGGACTTGGCAGCCAAGTGGAGCAGTGTCTGCAGGAACACGTCTATTTTCAGTGGGTTGAAGCCATCTCCCTCGTCTAGAGAGAGGGAAGAACTGGGTTTAAGAAACCAACAGCCGCCTCTTTACATATCTCTGTTAGACTTCAGTACACGAAATGAGACTGCATTAAGATATAAATGCACATCAACTTCAATAAACTCAAATGTCCAAATTAAAGACCATCTTCCAGCTACAGGCAAAGGAAATGAGAATCACGATTATGAAGAAAGATTCAATACCATCATCATCGTCCTGGTTGGGATTGGGAATCTCTTTCAGCACAGCCAGAATCTCTTCATTTGAGGCACGGTTTTTGATTGCATTTGTTACTGTTACAGCCGTAGCAAAGCCAGGCAAGGAAGCTGCTGCACAAACAAGAGAGGAATTATTTTAACACCTTACTCACCTTATTCTTCCTATGCTACATCAGTGGTGGTCAACACTGGACCTAGAGTACCCCCTGAATATTTTTTGTATTTTCCTAAATAATCCACAATTAACAAGCCCTGAGTCAAACTGAGAGCTAAAGAATTGGGGTCGTTTTCAGCCATCTGTAAAAATCTATACGAAATGTAGTGCTACACAGAAAAGTTCACAGCAGCATGGAAGTGAATTCGCAAGCTGCATGTACAGCTTATTAAATCTAGCAGTGCATAAAGTAAACAGTGACTAAACTAGAGCAGTCATCCCTGAAGCAGTCTTGTAGCTGGGAATACTTACTGTTGCTCTCATCCTCATATTTATACTGGAACATTGGTTCGGCTGGGATTAACGCAGAGAAACTAGGAGGCACAATATCTACAATCCGCTGGTGATACGACAGCCTGCAATTGGAGAATAAAGGCCAAAGTGAAGCTAAATGACTGAATGTGGTAAGTAAACCGATCTCTGATTAACAAATAAGACTGAAAAAGTGATTTACCTCATGCATTTTTCCAACACCTCTTTGACAAATTTGGGTTTGGGTTTTTCATTGTCCACTGTTAAACAGTCAGCCCTATTTTGGGGGAGAAATCAGTGCAAAATTAAATGGGGCTTTGATGTGGTTGATTAACAACCCAGTGATTTAAAAAATGCTAAAGCCCAACTAAAACTTAAAAAGCTGTTATCTTTCAACTGAGTTTGTTAAAAAAACAGCAGGAATACTAAAGCACAACATGTAGATACAGTAAACTAGGAGACAATATACTTTTATGGTGCCATGATACTGTAGTCCTGTTATGGCCATGATGCCGTTTTATTCCTGCTCATAGCTTTTAACCAAACCATATCAAACTGTTACTGACAGCAGCACAAGGCGTAATTTCATTATCATGAATTAAAATCACAATTTTAAACTACTAAAAATGAACCAAATAGCATCCATGAACCTGGATGAGTGGACACCAGAGCTTATGATTAAGTGGATGTATAATGCATGTAGATATAAAAGTGGATCTCACCAGTCATCCCAGCTCCACCTGAACTGAAAATTGCTCAGATGATGAGCGAACCAGCTGACAAATCTGAAACAGATATGCAAGTTAAGCTGATAAACCTGAAAAACGAACCATGACAAGTTTCAAACTAGTTTGAAATGTATAACCTCATTCAGTTTTTCGCAGGCTAGCTGGCATTAATTGGGGCCATTTTCATCTTTCACCATTACACTTTTCCTTTAATCACATATTTAAGATAAAAGTAGCCACATGATGGAAAACAAAATAAACATGCAGATAAATAATAGCTACAGCATTATTACTGCCAATAACAGCGTGATATTTAAGTAGTTTACACCAGACTATTCGTGTCTTGTTCAAGAGAAGAAGACAGTCACTCACCGATCTACGCACGTTGTGTTCATTGTGTCCAATCTCATGTACATCATCTCTGTTGCTTGTGCAAGCTGAAAGCAAGCTCAAGTTAAGGCTCGGATATCAGTAGTCCATACCTAATAAGTAGATTATTTTAATCTAAAACAAAAAGCAACATGCATAACAATGCAGTATGTTACTGCTTAGGAAAAAAATCCTCATCCCCTATGCAATTCAAGTTTCAAAACTCATCACATGCTACAGAACTTCTCTCTTAAAATAAAAAAAAAAGTTTTTCCTCCAAAACAAACTAAATCATGCAGGGCCATACAGACTGAACTGTAAACTGCATTTTCAGTAGAAAAATAGCCCAGTAAGACAGGATACAACTTGAGGTAACGATCCAGGCTGCAGCTTGCAGAGCTCAATCAGTAATGCCGTGTACATGACTTCAATATGAGGAGGAGAAGGCAGCTGAAATAACTCCCCAAAGATCACCTGAAACAAGACATAAAAGACCACCCAACAGTCAACAGTGCTATTCAAGGTAAACCATTCATAAAAATTACATGGAGATCTTACTGCTGGGGTGGGTCATGACATGTGGTTCCATAACATTTTAAAGTTTGAATGGGCACAGACGACCCGTCACAGTACTATACTAGTTTTCAAAAGTTTGGAAAATCACTTAATTTTTTGTTTATTATTTTGAACATTTTCAGTGTAGACTGAAATGCTGTAAAATGAACACCAGAAGAGATTTTAAAGGTGTTTTATTCAATCTTTCAAAGGAACCTCAAATAGGTAGTAAAAAATAATAAACAGAAAAATAAGCAACATTTTACTACAGCCATATTCATCATTCTGGACGCATCTAAAATGTCTTTTCACAACTTCCTTGAATATGCTATTAATCTTAATAGAATCAGTCCATACATTTATCTGAAACATTTATCACAAGCAGTGATCACAAACCTTGAAAATGTGATTGCAAATACCTAAACGTTCCACTGAGACCTACCTCAACGATGTGGTAGTTCAGAGGAATCTTATTTTTGCCAGGATAGCTCAGCAACTGGGCAGCACTGACAGACAAAAAATAATAATAATAAAAAAAAAACACGACAGAAAAAAATTGTAAGAGCAGATTTGTGTGGCCAGAAGGGACAATAATAGTATTCATCATCAAAATATTACACAACAGCTTGTAGTCAATGACTGACTACCTAATACTGTACAGTGCAGAGTTTATTTAGAGCTCACCATGTCTTTCTCTCTCTCCAGTGAGATTTGATGATGCAGTGCAGGTTCTCTTCAATCACAAACCTCTCCACAGAGTGACTGCCAGGCATGACCGGTCCCTGAGACCAAATACAACAAATGGGCATCTGTTTCTGACTTACCAAGCCACAGTGCCGTTGGTGTTTGACATTTTAATGATTATAATAGCATGGAAGAGAGGGCGCTACTCCTAGATCTATGCTTTAGATTAGGACACCTGACAGAAACCTGAATTAAGATCACGCACCAAAAGGTGAAGGGTGGGACATGAAATTTCATTGTCCTGTCAATGCTTAAAAGAAGCAAAGTCCATGTACAATTAAAATCACTGCACAAAAAAGCCTAGAAATGCTCCAAAAAGCTTGCAATAAAGCCTCTTTGCATTATCTTACATTAAAAGTGCCACCTTCTGTAAAATTGCCATTTTGGAGACGCTTGTTTTTCTTTGAACAGCAATGAAATACAGAACCGATGTTCTTTAAGGGAAACTGTATGAATCAAAGTTACATCCCTTGACATTTTAAGCCCTTTCTAATGTGAGATGTTCAAGAGAGGTTCCCTGCTGGCCTCACCGTTGGCTGCAAAGCAGCCCTGCTCAGGACGCACCTCAGGAGCATCAGTGTAGTCAAACATGCGAAAGACGACGTGTGGCATGGGGTAGACGGCATCATCAGAGTGGGCTGGTGGGGTGAAAGGGGGCAGATTGTGCTGCAGAGCCTCACACAGCACACTGTCAAAGGCAATGTATGGCCTCAGGATATGACGTTCTTGCCAGCGATCCTTTTTCAGCTTCTGCACTTGAGCCCACAGACAGTCCAGATACTAAGAAAGGATGAGAGGAAAAGATTTAAAGCGAAACAAATGGTGATAAAGGGTCCACTCCAAACCCTCATCACATTAGGGCTCATTCAGATGTCCCTCATATACACAATTACTGAGATTAGTACAAGAAAGTTGCACTCAAAAAGCTGATTACTTAGGTTTATCTGCTGTGATGCATCACCATCTAGTAGATTCTCTGACACATGAACACAGTTCACTAAGCTGACCAGCCCAGCGCATGTATGTATTGTTCACATAATACATTACCACGTGCCATGCCAACCCAATGGCAAACAACTGTTGTGACTGTGACAACTTTCCAACTCTGCAGGCTAATAAGGGTTGCCTGAACCCAACATAAATCACATGCTGCCAATCTTTAGACACAATGGCCCACATTCTTTAAAGTTGCATAAAAAAAAGCAGACAGCCTTTCATCAAGTACAAACTATTCTATGTAATATTCTGTCAGTGAACTCTGCATGCACTCATTTTACCATCAGATCTGACCATACATAACTTTGATGAATATAAGTCAGTGTCCCAAAAAAGACATTAATTAGCGTGTAAAGGTGTATGAAGGTATATTAAGACAAAGGTCTTATAATCCTGATAATTCCGAATTGTAGCAAAATGATTATAAAAACCTGAGATCCTCTGAATTCCTTCATAAATAACAGTAAGTAATTCAAGTTGTTCTGAGGTCAGAGATTTACACCTAGTGCAGTATTCATGGCTTCATAACACCTTGACCAGAGGAGCACATCTCACCTCTTCCTGAGGGTGGGGTTTCTCTGCTGACCAAACCTGCAGCATGGGCACGTGGATTTTCTGTCGCCTCCTGAAACACATTACACAAGATTTACAATCAGGACCTGTGCCCCGTCTCACAAAGATGGATTCCTGGCTTAGCCAGCAAACTTTAGGCTTTGTTTTTCTGCCTCACAATGTTGAATCACTTTTTAAACAGAATTCATCAGCTTGGTAACTTACTGCCACTGCACACAAGACCTGCTCAAGAGCTGGTTAAGTTTCGAATTTGAATCTTTCTTTCAAAAAATATGCCCCTCGACCACTCCTTTTGCTTATGACTGGCTATTGATCATAATAATTATGCACGAGCGTTAGTCATAGCTTGAGTAACTAAACCTGGTGAAAGAGAATGTTTTTATCGACCTTTGTAAAATCAACTGGTTTTATCTGTTACATTTCAGGGAGCTTAAATCTGTCAAGAACTCTGTCTTTATTTAACTTGCATGGTGAGACAGGTCCCCAGGTCCTGGCACATGAGCTCAATTGTTCTAGTGACTCAGAAACAAGACATCTAAACTGTGTGATTTCCATCTGCTTTCACCAAAAGGAGTTAAAAAAAAAAAAAAAAAAAAAAAAAAGTCATCTGTCAAACTACTCACTGATTTTAATAACAGAAAAGTCACACAAGACACTGATTAAATGAGACAACAGGACAATGAATAAAGATACACTGTGCAGTGGACTGTAAAATTCATAAGACTCTCCTGAATGATGTGATATCATCAATTGTGCCTGAAAATAAAGAGCTCCAAAAACTAAATAAAAGGACGCACTTCAAATAGCCATCAATCTGGTTAAGAAGGCGATCCATCTCCACATCTTTCTTCTCATAAAGCTCTTTGCCAACCCAGGGCAAACAGGACAGCACAGCATACACATACCAGTCGGAGCGCACCTGCAGTGGAGCACATACATTAGCAAAGAGTTACTGCACTGATTACAACGTTTTAGAGAATTAATATTGAGTACGAGATGAGCAGCATGCACTATCGGAACCTTCTAGATGTATCTGCAGCATCACCTGTGGTATGTCCTCCTCCTGTGTGACACTAACAAAGTTTTCAAACATGGCGACCATGGAGGGAGCTGCAATGACATGGCAGTTCACCAAGTCACTAAGGAAACGCACCTACAAGCGAAAACAGCAAGTGAGGAATCATGGAATCATTCAGGGATCATGTACACAAAAAAGTGTTTAGGTCTTGTTTACAATGCAGAACACATACCAGGTAAACAGCTTCAGAGTAGAGGTTTGACTTCAGTGTTTCTTTGAGCTGTCTGATCATGGCCTCCACAAACTCCCCTCCAAAGTTGTAGTTCCGTGCATTTAAGAGGCCCACCAGTGTCGTATACACCGTTAGCTTCTCTGGTAAGAGCCGCGCCCTGCCAAGAGACATTGGATAGTCACATGCAGTGATTTGATTAATTTTATACTTTGCATTCAGATGACAACCCAAAGCAAACAACTTACACAGCACACAAGATGCGCAGGATTTTGTTTTTATAATTAGGCAGATCTGCTTCCAGGACGCCTGCTAGGCCTTCCAAATTACTCTCCAAGGAGGATGTGCTCTGGAAGCAGAAGAGAGACAAAAGCTCACACAGGTCACTTTTAGCACTAAAATCAAAAGTATAAGGGTGACGTTCCAAGTAACGACAAGATCAAACTCAATCAACAGACTGTAGGGGTGGGCAATGTGTCACCACACGCTTTTCTGAGCACACTGTGGATATCATCAGTTCTTCAAGAGCAATGGCTAACTACAGGTTTCATTACAAAGTGAGAACAATTAGACCTGTTTAACTGGACGTAGTGCAGTGCACAAAACATTCAATAAAAATCACTAGTTGTAGACTTATTACTATCAGCATCATCTAAGTTTTCCATGATCCATACGGATCCCCTCCCACCATAGAATAAGTGCCAATGTTTAACCACAAAAATGTGGAACAGTTTTACTGTCACTGTTGCCTTTTACAGTAATAATTCCCCCAAATCTTGATGCAGAGAAAAGACTCAGACAAAGCAATTGTGAGCCACATGAACAAAACACAGCTCAAAGCAGTTAACAATGACAGTCATGGCTACTAGAAGAGCGAAAAGCACCTTGCTTTCCCTGCAAAATTAGACCAGGCTTAAGCCATCAGTAAAACCACTGGGGTATTCATCACTGCAGATATGAGGCCATACTCCACTGTGGAATACAATAATGTTGAAAATATGGTGAAAGTATTCAAGTCATGCTACAAAATCCTCCCTCTCCCTCTCACACACCAGTATGAAGATCACCTAGATGTTTATGAACAGAAAAAGATAAAAATCATAAATTATTTTCTTGGCACGTGATCCCAGAGGGAATACCAGTGAATCCGATGGACAGCCTGTGCTTAAGACTAACCAAAAAAACAGCTACTGAGATGAGATGGAACTGGATCCCAGGTTTGCATCCCCGTGTCTATGCTGTTGCTGTTAGAATCACCTTTTTTGGATAATAATGGCTTTAATTAAATTGTATCACCACAGTTCTATAAAATATGAAAATAAATAACTAGTTTAATAGATCGAGTAACAATCTTTTTATTAAATCTCAGAAAAACTACATATCGGCGACGCCTGTCGCGCATCATGAAAATGTCTCGTGGTAGCGTCCACCCCAAATACAGTGCCTTAGCAACAGTTTCAGACTACTCAACCGCAGGAAGAGGAGAACAGCAGTAAAGTTCTCTCCATCATCTTACTTTTTCTCCAACTCTGCATATCAGCGATTCGAGACGGTCCTCGATTTCAATAGGCTCAGACGTCCTCCTCCTTTTGTGAGGCTGTGCTCCTGGATCACAAGAGAAAGGCACAAGGTTTATTTTCATCTTCAGTCGGTTTGTGGGACAGTTCAGTAACACGCTTTCCAAACAAGATCACAATGTGGGCCCCAACCTGCTCCACGACAGAGCTTACAAAAAAGTAGATGGTTTCCAGCAGAGCTGGGCAATATATCAACGTTTACCACCATCACGATTAAGTAGACCACAATATATCACAGCATCTCTTTCTGAGAACTGTGGATACAACCAGAGCTGGAAGAAGTGCATGCCTGACTAGAAAGAGAGAGGAGAGAGAGAGAGGAGAGAGTGAGGGGAAAGAGAGGAGAAAGAGAGGAGAAAGAGAGGAGAAAGAGAGCACCCGTCCTCCTGTTTAACCTCCTGGATTTGGTGCAGCACAGAGTGAAACGCTGAATCCAAATAACCAGATGCGCAGTATTTTTAAAACATGGCTCTAGCTTATCAGCTTCAAATGATCAGAGAGCAGAAAGTAAATATAGTGACACGTCGTGTATCGTAAAAAACCTTCCTGAAGTATCGTGGTTTTGGTAAAGTTAATTCGCTCTAGATCGTGGCTGCTGGCGCCGCTGAGCTGAGGTCAGTTTCCTATTTGAATTTTCCAGTTCCACCTTAAACGCTGCAACAGTTAGCTAACTAGGGTAGCTAGTTACGTTCTGGCGCCTCAGGTGCTCCTCCGTTTAAGGTGGAATGGGGAGTCGAACAAGAAGCTGGGGAATAAGAAAGCCGACATGAGCCTCGAGGGGAAATGAAACCAGCTCCATGCAGTCAACGCTGCGGCTAGGAAACAATGTCGGCTATGGGCGCCGGTGCAGCGCCGACCCCCGCCTTTCTCTGCGAGGCGGGACGGAGAGCTAACGAGCTAAGTTAACCGAGCAGCATGGCTGGCTCGCCTGAGGTGGCGCTAGCGTTAGCTACTCTGCTAGCTCCGCCGCTAAACTGCCTTAGTGCGCGGGTTTTAGACCAAGTCCTCCGAGTACACGGTCCCAGAGTAACTGCGAGCGGCGCCGAGTGGCGCCGAGCGGCTCCGGACCCCGGCCTGCGCCGCGGTCTGTGTAACGTTACCGAAGCGCTAACGGCCTCACACACAGCCCGCTAACTGACCGTCATTCTCGTCGCTGTGCCTTCTCCTCGACATTCTGCCAGACCCGGTTACCAGTCCTCGGATGCACGCAAGCCTCCTGCGTTCGGTCCTCCTCCAGATTTATCCAAGCAGAGCTGTTTCGGGTTCAAAAGGCGAAGACGCACCACCGCTGGGGCAGCTAGCCACCGCCACAGATAATAAAGGAGGGCGGGACTCCCTCCAAACGAACATTTCCGGAGCAGCAGCGCCTCCGCCGAAACACCACAGAGTGCGCAGAGAGGAGAGTCGCCACTCAGTGAGGAGCGTTGGAGCAAAATCGCACTTTGTAAACGCTTAAACATTTTCCTGTAAAAGAATGCATCCGTTTTCTAAACAGAACAGCACAAAGCAGTTTAACGTCTCTGTACGCGTGAACCGCCTCACCCAGCCAATCAGCACGCAGTAGCAGCAAAGCTAGCGTCCTACTGCCCAAAATATGCTCGCTGTAAAAAAAGACAAAGACAAAGGAAGGTTTTCTTTGGGTTTTTAGTGACATATATCCTTCTAATTTCCTAAATTAAAGGAAAGTAATCGGAAAGTGGTTAGAAACTTTTTAAACTGTATGTTGTTAGCCGTTTAGCTCCATTCAATCCCATTCATTGAGGACTCGCTCGCGGGCGCCCTCACGCGTTTTGCAGTTACGTCTCTGGTGTAAGGGAGAAGTAGGAAGTGGCCAAGCTCTTATTAAACCGGCTCTGGTCCTCATACACGCCGCATGGCGGAGAAAGGAGTTTGTTTTTACTCCATTAATCTGTTTTGAGGTCTAAAGTCTGTCTGCTTTAACGTCTACAAGTATGAGCTGTGTGTGATAGGCGTATAAGGGCTCGCGCTTACTGAATATGACTGGGATCGTCGCGGTTTGACACTGTGTGTGTGTTTAAGGCGAACGGGACATTTTAACTCGTGTAACGTTGCAAGGCATCCAGACGATAATGGATAGTGATGATTTGGCAGACAGTGTTCTTATTAACCTGGATGTTGAGGGTCTTACTCCTGAGACCCTCAAGCAGGAGAGGTACGAGTTTTCAACAACTCGAAAGTGCTGCTCCTACATAAAGAAGAGGGTGAGTTATTTACTCATATTAGCTACACGCTTAAAAAAGGTGGTTATTCAGCGGTTATTTACCAAAGACAAAGGTTCTGTTTAGACCCATTTCATGCGTCAGTGTTTCTTTGTTGGAGAATGTGCTATAGATGGCTCTCTAATAAAATCTTTTTTATGTAGCACAAAAAAAAAAGTTCTCCTATTTTTAAAAGCTTGGCATCCTAACAGTAGAAGACCCCTTTTGGTGGAACCTTTGTGAAAGAGGTTCTACATAGCACCAAAAGGGTTCTTCTACTAGATCTATATGAAACACATTCTCTGCAACACTGAGGCATGCAGTGGTTCAAAATAGAACCTTTGCCTTTCCTTAAGAACCCTTGAGGAACCCCCTTTTTTAAGTGTAAGACTTCAGTATCAGCTGTGTAATCAAGGCCGTCTCTGACCCCTATAATCACCCTATAATCATAAGATTCTGAAAAACAAGTAAAACCTCATTCTTGAGCAGGGGAAAGTGTAATAAATGCTATGGGAAACACAAAAATGACCTAAATAAAGAAGAAATATGTACGTTAACAAAATAGAACAATAAAAAACCAAAGAGATGTGAAACAGTGTCTGTTTACGTGGCGTGAGCAGTGTTTCTGCTGGTGCACTGTGGCATAATATATTAATTTTATTCATTTTGTTGCTATTGTAACCCTCTACGCATACGCGTTATATGTCTCTGTAATGCTTATCCAGTTAGATGTATATAAGGTACATGTTATAAGTGTTTATGTACCTCTGTCAGCTGAACTGTACATATGTGGTTGGTTAGTGTAGTGGGTAACACCTCTGCCTTCTACGCTGTAGACTGGGGTTCAATCCTCCACCTGGGTCAGCACCCTACACTATACCAATTAGAGTCCTTGGGCAAGACTCCTAACACCACCTTGGCCTTCCTGTGTAAAGTAATCAAATGGTAAATCATGCTGGATAAGAGCGTCAGCCAAGTGCCATAAATGTAAAAATATCAGATAAAAGCATCAGCCCATGATTCCCATACTGCTGCATACCTAATAATAAGATGACCTCTTAAGAAAACATCTTTTTGATAATGTCATTATTGATGCGAGCAATATATAAAATCATATTTACAGGGTCTCTTGTGGCTCAGTTTATACCGCTTACAGTATTGAACATCCCTGTGTATAATTATCTCATTATTTTCAACTGCCTGCTGTCTGTTGTAGACATTTGCAACATTTGTGGCATCCAAAAAGGTCCTGACCACCTCGGATGCCTCACCACTTTGGCAGTGCTGTGAAGAGACATTTTCGGACCCTTGCTCCATCCACAAACATGTCTCGAACCTCCATGCTGATGAGATCGAGCAGCTCACCACTGCGGCACTGGATCTAATGCTCAGCCAAAGCGAGGGTGAAAAAGACGAGAATGAGAGTCAGTTAAAGGACACGTCCTCTTGGATACCTGAGACGAGCCATGTTTCAGAGGAGAAGCTCAGCAAGTAGAGTATCACCTTTTCTCAGCTTTTACTGACTGTGATTCCATAACCTTTATTTTTGTATATGTAATGAACAGATCTATTGCATATATGGATTACATGGTACATTTAATCTACAGAGAACACTTCAGCACATTTTAATACACAAATGTCTGTTGTTCTTTTGTTTGTGTGTTTGTTTGTTTTTTATTAATTTACCAATGGTGGAAAAAATAAAACAAAATCATGCCCTCTGCAGAAGAATTTAAGTTTGTTCTGTAGAGGATAAATTTACAGAAAATCAACAAAACATGTCATTTTGAATTCGGAACCATTAGCCAACTGTGTTTGCACACAGAAGAATTAGACCTCCATGTTTAACCCATCCATGCAATAGGGGGCAGTGAGCACACTTGCCCAGTGCGGTGGGCAGCCCTATCCACTGTGCCTGGGGAGTAGTTGGGGGTTAGGTGCCTTGCTCAAAGGCACTTCAGTCAAGTAATGTCAGCCAAGGGGATCAAGCCGACGACCTTCCGGTCGCAAGGCTGGTTCCCTAACCTCCAGCCCAAAACTGCCCCCAATTGGCCTTAACTCAAATGATAAAAAGGCAGTCGGTTTACATTATATTTGTTGCAAAACTGTGCAAAATATTTGTGCCCAGCTTAAATCATTGTGACATGCCTATGAACAATTTGATTACAGTCTCTGTGAAGTCACAACTGTGCATCTGTTAAAACGATTTATTTAAAAATCTTGCTTTTGAATCTGGAGTTTCATTCCAAAATGCAGTTGATCCAATGTTAAGAAGTTTTTTAAAAATAATAACAGCTGATGTATGATGGAAAGTTTTTTAATGTATAAGGATAGTATTAATCATATTACATCAGTATTTCTCCCAACAAAGAAATTTCTTCAGTGTTCTATAACGATCTTTCATAATCTATCATTTTTTGACCACGTCCAGAGGCCCAGGTGAAGTCCTCCTGTATTACTGCTATTGCCAGATACAAGACCCTAAACTCATTTGTGCTTGGCAGAGTGAGCTGTGTTCAAAGCTTTGTCTCACTGGCAAGGTAAGTGCAGCGCTCTGTTCAATGAAGAGAATCCCCAAAGAAAACATTTCAGTGTGTCTTTACATGGAATTGTTCTCCTACAGGTACGTGTGGCCACTGAGGGCATTAATGGAACAGTTGGTGGCACCAAAACAGGCACAAGCCTTTACATCAAGGCAATGCTGTCACATCCAATTTTCAAAGTAATGCTAGTGGAGGATTTTAAAGTAAGCTGTCACCAAAACTTTAACACGTTAGTCATTTTTACTTAATGCATCTTTGTATTTAATGTGGCATAATGTACAAAAGTATGTGTTTGTTTTTTTTTGTTCTAGATTAGTGAAGGCAGTGCAGAGTGCTTTCATGAACTTAAGGTAGGAGTCTATAAAGAAATTGTCCCGATGGGTGTGGACCCAGATATCATCTCCTACAGATTAGCAGGTACTTAATAACAATTTGATACGGTTGCAAATAATTGATCCGTATTACCTTTATTAATGGATTTATACACCAATGAATATTAAATAAGAAGTAACTCACTGTTACAGGAACACATTTGGAACCCGAGGAATTTCACAAACAAGTGCAGTCTCTGCTTGAAGATGGTTCCTCAAAGATTGACACAATACTGCTGGACTGCAGAAACTTCTACGAGAGTAAAATTGTAAGTCTTTTCTTCTTAGTGCAGAGTAATCTATTTTCAACAGGTCAAAAGCTGAATCAGTCTTGTACAATTTATCGTCAGGGCCAATTTAGAAACTGTTTGGCGCCAGACATCCGCAAATTCAGCTACTTTCCTGCCTATGTGGACAAGAACCTGGACCTTTTCCGCAACAAAAAGGTTCTTATGTATTGCACCGGGGGTATACGATGTGAACGAGGGTCTGCCTATCTTCGTTCAAAAGTGAGTTTTTATTAAACCTCGACTGTAGCATGAACATACATTGACATCAGCATTTAATACTTAACACTGGGCATCTTTCATTCTGCAGAATGTCTGTAAGGAAGTGTATCAGCTGAAGGGTGGCATCCACAAGTATCTGGAGCAGTTCCCGGAGGGCTTCTACCGCGGCAAACTCTTTGTGTTTGATGAACGTTATGCAATCTCATTCAACAACGACATCATCTCGGGTAATGTATATGAATACACACTACAACCAACAGTATAAAAATTAAAACACAACTGTTGCACAATCAGAATTGGCCAAGATTGGAATTGGCCTATTTTTGCACTTGCACTGCGTTTGTATGCTCCTGTTACCACTTGTTACAAATCATTTCATGTTTTTTAAATCCTCTACTGATTTTTTTTGGTTCAAGAATTTAAAATACCTATTTGGCCCAAATAATGTCATGTTGCAAATTAGGCTAATAGACTGTACTGGAAATGTGCTTGAGTGTTTTACATGTTCATATACACAGTGTGAGTTTCAGCTATCGAAAAGGCTAATAAAAAATCAGGCAAACACTAGCTGTAAAGAAATCAAAATCGGCCATAATACTCATGATTGGTGAATCTCTCCTATTAATAAAGTTTTATATCGCATAGCATTTGATAGTTTGCGTTAATAAAGGTAGTGAATCTATGATTCTTGAGTATTGGGGCTCTAAGCTAAAGAAATCTTTCACAAACCTGGCATTGCTTCTTTTGTTTGGACTGTTTTGTTCTGTTCTCCTGCTCTTAAAATTAAAAGAGGAAATCTTTTGATCGTATGGTAAGTGCACACCAAATTTTCAGTGAGGAAACTCGCCATTTATTTAGTTTTTATGTACTTTAACGGTTGTTTTAGAACGATCTGAAGCATCCAGCAAAGCACACACATTGCTGTTAGTTCATAGGTAAGATTACAGATTTTCAAAAACTAAAAAACCAACCGCTTTACAATGCAGACACTATTTTCTGAAATAAATTAATACTTATTTGTACAACTAAAACACAAACAATTGTCACAATGACACCATACCGCTGCCCATTACTTCATACAGACTTGTAATAAATATGCTATTGGTATTGATCTGTGTGCACTTCACTTGTCTACAGACTGTAGGTACTGTGGAGCCCCTTGGGACCAGTATCAGCTTTGCTCTACAGACTTCTGCTGCCAGCTGGTCTTATCCTGCCCCTCTTGCAGGGAGAAGGGCCATACAGCCTGCTGCCTTGTGTGCCAAGCCAAAGAGCAGATGACCAGTTACAGCCTCTCACACAAAGAGGAGTGTGAGTGTACTGACTCCCGGCCCAGGATCCCTAATGACACTTTATGATGGGCATCTGTCGAGGCCTCCTGATGTCCAAAAGGCAGCTTGTACGAAGAATGCATGGTTTTAAAAGAACAATCTGTATTTCTTGAAGGACGAAGTTTCATAGATCAGATTTTACTGCAAAATCCAAATCAAGTTCCAAAGTCTGTCGTGTTAGAAAAACAGACTCAAAACTGTGTTCTGTCTATCCGGTTTACCATGGACTAAACTGCAATACATTTTCATCTCCAAATCTTTATTTATAGGCACTCGGGTACATAAATACAAATGTAAGGACAAGGAAACGCATCACACAATCACAATGTAAATGTATCATTCAGTGTACAAGACAAAAGCCTCAACTACCATTTGCTCATTACTTCCTTCACAAGATGACCACATATCTGTACGTCAGTGTGTCTTACATATGTAAGCAATAAGGTTTCATTATTACAGTCAGAACTATACATAAGGCCTCAGGAATGAGAAATGTTCCCTTTGTGAGAAAATTAAGATTTTAGCTTTTTGGCATTGTACAAGCGTCTGTAAAGAGAAATAAAAACATGGTCAATACATGTTTATTAACCAAATGATGGATAAAAAATGGTTTTAGTACATTGTGAAAGGTATAATATGCAATTGAAGATTCACCTGCTCTTGCAGTAACTAGGACCATGAGCGCAGACTAACCCCAGTGATAATGCAGGTACAAGATGGTGTCATTGCTCAGCACTGGCCCGAACAACGGGTTCAGCTGTGCCAGAATAGCAATCAGCCAGCTAAACAGGCAGAAAAGCATGAGGTTACAGCAAATACTTAACATTCTAACAACTAGCTGTCATGCATGCACTCTACCAGGCTCTACACTTGCAAAGATCATACAATTTCTAACTATGCATTTAGGCCAGTGACATGACATGCATTTATGTCCAAGTCTGTTATTTTCCTAGGTAATAACTTAAATGCTTATGTAAATTCATGTAATTTATGTAAATCCACATTTTCAGTGCAAAATAAAGTTTAAGGCATTTAAGGTATTAAGAAAGTATTCAGGCCTTGAGGTTGTGCACTTTTTAAATTTTGAATGGATATAATTGCAATTTTTACTCATCAATGTATATTTAAATCAGCCATAATAAAGTAAAAATATTTTAGATCCTTTAGCAAATTAGTTAAAAATCAAACACAAATCTTTTATTCACAGAAGTATTCAGACCCTTTATTCAATACTTCAATTACAGCTGCGATCTTCTTGAATATGTCCCTACAAGCTTTGCACACCTGAATTTCGCCAGGTTATCCCGTTCTTTATGGAAAATCTTAGTCAGACCGGATGTCAAACATCTGAACTGCCTTCTTCAGGTTGCTACACACGTTTGATGGGGTTTACGTCTGGGCTTTGGCTGGGCCACTCAAGGACATACATAGACCTGCCACAAAGACACTGCAGTGTTGTTTTGGCTGTACGCTTCGGGTCATTGTTGGTTGAAAGGTGAACTGCCCCAGTCTAAGTTTGCATGAACCTGGGAGGAGATTTTGTTTGAGGGTTTTCCTGTATTTGACTGCATTCATCTGAAGAAGCAGCCCCATAGCACGATGCTGCCACCACCATGTTTCATTGTAGGATCATTGTGATGTGCAGTGCCTGTGTTTAGCTAGAAATACTGCTTGCTGTTCTGCCCAAAGAGTTCATTTTCATCTCATCAGACCAGAAATTAGTTTTTCTCATGTTGCCAGAGTTCTTTCCATGCTGTTTAGCAAACTCCAAGCAGGCTTTCCTGTCTTGCCACTCTGCATTAAAGGCCTGATTTATAGAGGTTTGCAAAGATGGCTGTCCATCCAACAGGTTCTCCCATCTCTGCAACAGGACTTTTAGGGCCCTTTTAGAGTGAATGTTGAGTTCTTTCTTACCTCCTTAATCAAGGCCCTTCATGCCCAGATGCCCAATTTGGCCAGCCAACAAAGTCTAGGAAGGCTCAAGGTTGTTTTTGTGAATAGAGATTTCAGTTTTTGATTTTTTTATTCATTTTGAAAAACTAAAAACATGTTTCCACCCATTTTGGATGATTAGATGTAGACTGATGGCTAAAAAGCAAGCATATTAATTCAATCAAATCCACAAAACAGTGAAGAGGGCACAAGGTCAAGGGGAATAAATACTTTCTGAATCCACTGTATGCCTCCCCAAAATCTAAATATTATATATATATATATATATATATATATATATATATATATATATATATATAAAAGTTTGTACATTTGTACATTGAAAATGTGTTAGTAATAATAATGGTTATTTATTCATTTTACAAAGGCATTTTCAAAAGTGGTAAATAACATCAATGTATAGTATCATTTTTGTCTAGCTGTGCCACCTGACGTGTAAAACTGACGGTTCTAAAATGAATTTGTACCCTTATTAAGGCTGGCAAACAAACAGCAATACACTGAACACATTCTTGCAGATACAAATATGTACATCATACTCATTTTTATACTTTTATACTCAAAAGCCTTATTTGTCATTTACCTATATATGACTATGCCTCATCTTATTTATCTTTAAAATAACATCTTAAACCTGAAAACCACCATGTAGAAATGAGGAACGATGGTGTGAAATGTATGCACTGCCTCCTCGTGGTTACTGTGACCATGAAACATTACTCCGATCCTGCATTTACATAATAAATAATGCAGAATGAGTGTGCACTCATTTCAAGACATGCACTACTTTGTACATATACCTAGGTCCGTGTGCACCACAGACTATTTGGCAGTCCTGACCTGAGGTACACTGTCGGTTAACTCTCTGTGTCCTGCATTGACTGCAAATGTGCATTTCTTTGCTCTGATCAATAGTCATTAAATGTCCAATACCCAAAGGCAGTGTCTGACTTTCAGCAAACACGTAACACAGCACAACTTTAATCCAATGAGGAGGGGAAATCATTTACAATTCTATGTAAAGCAGAGCAACAAGACCAGTTATACTCACAACAGGTAGCAGCAAACTGCAGTTAGTATCAGCATGGTCACAATAACTCTGGGGTCAAAGGAACAAACAGTGCACATTAATTAAGTGAACCAAAACAATAACAACAGTAAAATTACCATCTGAAGTAAAACTTTAAATTCAAAGGTTTCTAAAGCTGAATACTTGAATGTCATTTGACTGTCACATGACTTATGATGCACAGCTAGTCCTGTAAGGGGAAGCAGACACGAGCTGATTACTCTCTGCATGCAGCCTGGAATTTCCACTCTTTTACTCAACACTGACAGTATGAATTCTACAATGGGAATGCTATTAATGACAATAGCATCCACCAAATTATTCATTTTTGTGACTTATTTTAGCTCATACACTTTAAACAATGTATTTTGTATTTTATTATTATAATCGGTTAAAATACAGTCATTCCGAGCGGTCTGGTGTAAAATGCTTCATTCTAAAGAAACTGAGCCAGAAATGCTCACAGTGGTGTTGACAGGAACCAGACGTCTGAAGAGTTCAATGCCTCTAAAATCTCCCTCACAGAAAGTTATTAAGTGAAATGGTTATGAATATGCTGTCTGATGTCTGAGACATCGTTTTACAGTAGTTTGCAGTAATTTTGGTCTAGAACATATTTTAATCCAATCTTGTTGGAGGGGTGCTCTAAGGCAAAACAGTCCCCATAGAAAGCTTATTTCCTCAGATTGTGCTCTATTTTACCATAAACAGCATTACATTAAAAACTCAAAAGGCACGTGTACGTTCTCTGGTGGTTTTGGGCAGTAGATAAAAAGTCTAGGTTATGTTTGTGTTCTGGACATTGGTACCACTGGTTCCTATCACCACCAGGAAATCTGTGTGGGTAAGTTTCTATACAAATTAATTACTTCACATCACATAACCCTGAATACTTCGTTTACTTCTTAAGCACTGAATTATGGAGGATTTTTACAAAGCAGCTGGGATTCGCCTTTACCTGTCACTAACTAACGCTCATATTGAACTAAAGCAGCCTGCATCATCTGACTGTCTGCCCCTTCAGCCTGTTGCTAACTTAGCCATTAATTATTCAAAGTTTTAGACAGCGACGCTTCTTTTATACATCGCATTTTTACACCGAGAGTAGGAATTTTTTTTATTTTTAACTTAAGTTTCCACTTTCTGACGTGACTAACGGCTTCTTTTTAGAGCAGTATCGACCAGCAACAAAACTTTTGTTGCTTTAGCCCGCGATGCTAACACAAACTTACCCCCGATTCGGTCCTTTAGGGATAAAGAACGGCAGCACTCCTCCAACAATGCCCCAAAACACGGTCATTACACAGATCGAAATCACAAACGACAGCTCCGCCATAGCTCCCCGGCCCAGATTAACAGTAATTTAGCGTAGCTGTGCAGTCAAGCTAGTGTCGTGGACGCGCTGCCAACTTCTGTCACTGGACCCGAAAACTTGACAACAGCGGCAGAAGGCGGCGGTCATGTGACGGGTGCGCATTGATACTGACGGACAGATACGATACCAGCGATTCTGACCCATTCTCACATGAAAATATCAGCACCAAGTGCTTTCCTTACTCCCGAGGACCGAATACCTGCCGCTTTTATTGAACTTGACATGTCCTTAATACTAGAAGAATGATGGTGGGTGTGCGCGGGGGTTACTAACTATAGTAAAAATTACATGTAGGAACTACTTTTCCTTCCGCCTCCTCGCCTGCCCCTCATGCAGCGTCTCGATGTGGAGGGAATGTTTTAATGGATCGGGGGCGTCAGACACAACCAGTAAAGAGGACGTAGTAAACAATCTCAACAAATCCGAGGGCCAGAGAGAGAAAATGCTCATTTAATTTTTAATTAATGTTGAGCTATAACCCCAAACTGTCCACTGTTTATTCAAAATATGCTAAAACTTAAGCAGTGAAATATAAACACTAGTAGCAGACCTTAAAATAGGCCATGAAAACGCGAAATGCTCGAAGTTTAAATGTCCCCAGGAGCTCGGTCTGTTGACACACTAGCTTGCAGTACACACGAGGCATTTTCTTTGCTGAGCACTTATTTGTGAGCTGGAGGCGGCGTTAGGTGCTGATCCTGGTCGAAGCGCAGCTGGTGGTGTGTGTTTGGCGATGACCAGTGTTGAGCCGAGGTCCCATAGATCGCTGTTGGGGTTGGAGAGGAGCGCAAGCTGGGGACTGTAGCGCAGCGCATCGGGAAACGGGCTAATAATAACAATATTAATAAGAAAATTAAAATGATTTGCGGGTCTGATTTGACAGACGGGTAACAGATGAAGGAATTACATCACTGCACTAAACTGTCGGTTGATGCGGTAATTTAATACCCAAACATTGGCTTTTAAACATCTGTCCACATTTTTACTGGTTTTCAATGTAGAAATCAGAAGCAAATTAGCCTGTTTACATGCACTGTAAGCCTTCTGTAACATTGGTATCAGGATATGAGTCACACTGCTTTGGCATTAGAGAAAAAACATTTTTAAACATTTAAGATTCTGAATGTAAACTTGAACTATTTTAAAATCACATTTTCTTAAAATCACTTCAAAATGTAAACCCCAAATATTTTCTCCCATGTGTAATAACAGTCCTTCAGATACGCATCAAAGACGTACCTCGCTGGTTGACTCATTTGTGGCTACCTGATTAGTCTTTTTACTTTTTAATCCCACCTCCGCATTTAACTCACCCGTGAAATGAAACATACACATACACTAGGGGGCAGTGAGCACACTTGCCTGGAGAGGTGGGCAGCCTTATGCAGTGCCCAAGGAGCAATGGGGGGGGGTGTCTTGCTCAGTCATGGACTGTCGGTTACAGGGCCAGCTCCCCAACCTCCAGCCCACGACTGCCCCCAATGTACCCAGCAAGTTGGCAACTCCGCATATGGAGTCTTTTTCTTTAAGGCAGAATTAATGTCATACAGCTGTAATAGCATCAATTTACTCAGTTCAGTCCTGTCTGCCAAGTATAGCTGGCACTAACGAAGCATTTGGTAAAAATAATGAAATTTAACCGAGCTTTTCCCTTTCACTGTAGTGTCTTGACACTGACAAATGAATACAACACCCACGCAATGATCCAAACTACACAAGCTTTTGATTTTACAGTCTTTTATTGTTAGCAAAAGATAACGTTCACTCTTGCATTTTCTCAATGGTCTCCTCCTTGTATTTGCCCTTCTCCTTGATGTCTTGCCGAGACTTGGCTTTGCGCTCCAGGATCTTTTTGCGATCCTTGTCGAGCTTCAGCCTGGTAATCACGACCTGGTCAACACAAACAAACAATTTACATTTGCACAAAACAGCATGTACATAAACAGCACTTCACATTTAATGTCACCAAACTCTCTGGAAGCTTCTTTATACTACAATGCTTTTGGGAAGCTGAAGAGTTAAATTGTCTTGATGTAAGAATTCACCAGAAGAGTCCTGCAGGACTGGCAGCATTTAACACTGGCTTTAAAAGAAAAGCTCAACAGCCAACAATACACCATTAGAGGAACAGCTCAAAACACTGATTTTCAAACAACTTTGGGGGAAAAAAAAAATTCAGTAAAAAGGTATACAACTGATTAAATTCTGGTGCTCAACTGCCTAAACTGAATTACCCTGAACTGGTGATAAACTGCTGCACCATATAGTCTTATGCAAAAGTCAGGACACTTGTGGACAACACACATCTTGCTGTTTACGTGAAGATAATTCAACTCACTCTACAGAGGCACAATTACTGTTAATATATTGGGGAAGTTTATTTTTGCCCAATACATAAAAACAAATAAATGTGCACTAAAATTTAAGACATTTAAGGTTATCTGTAGAGAACAACTTCTCACTTGTTTACATGTTAATTTGACCTTAGTGTTCAAACTGTTGCATACAACTGTACGGTAAGGAGAACTGGATTTGTACAGCCCTGTATGAATCAAGCTCTTAAAAAAAAAAAAAAAACCTAATTAAAAGCCAAAGGCAAAGCAAATCTCTTTTTCAAATTACACCAACAGTCAGATTATCCAAAACGCTCAGCTAACTAGTACGTCCTGCCTGTATTTCAAAGTAAAACATCCCAATTTAATCATTTGTGTCATTGCACTACAGGCCTCTACCTCAGACACAATTCAAACAAACTGCATGTACATGTGATTCGTTAGAGACCAACTTCGATACCAACATGTAAATGGAGTTTTGTGGGCATCGTGTGGCATGACGACCATCACCGAAACTAACATAAGCAAGAATTATAAAAAAATAAATAAATAACCAGAGCAAATCAAAAACACAGCCAAACTGATGTGCATGTTTCACCTTGTACACTTGAGAGTTCTGGTTTGTACATGGGACTATAAACAAGTGCTTTGAACAATTCTTGTAAACATCACGGTTCAGTTTTTTAAACTTAAGAATTTAAACTCTTTAGTACATATAAAATGTAAAACGACCATTTCACACCATCAGACAGGTTAACTTCCAAAGCTCGTTTAGCCTTAAATTAAGTTTAAAAGCCAGAGACAACACAAAAAGCATGTAGTGTTTCCTATGATAATCTGGTAGGACAAAATTGCTTATTCTACTGACTTGAGTGGAAGATCAGTTATGAAAAATGAGAAACTGGGGTTGTGTTTTCCAAAAAACCTGCACAGCCAGATTTTTAATCCTACCAAAACATCAAACACCATTCAGCAATACAATCAACCAAGATCTAATCTCAGCATCCCATGTCTAATAAGACTGAGCAAATGTCGTTGTTGAATATTCTGTCTGCTACGTTAGTTACTGTAGGCTGCAAAACACTAATCTTAACAGCACACTTCTCTGTAATTTTAACAAGTTCTTTATTTTAGGCTTGTGTTATCAGGTAAACGCCAGCTACGCGAGTTAGACAGCGATCAGACAAATGTACAAAATTATATCTAGTAGCACTGATTTTTTGGCTTTCTGAATTACAAAGCAACTAGCTCTCCCACTGCAAATAAGGAGAATATAAAGCAGTCTCCAGTCCATGAAAGACACTTGATAGCAGATTCTCAATTGTGCAGCCTGAGCAAAACTTCTGAGACTATAATAATATAATAATAAAAATGAGATTAGTGCACTGGCAAGCTTCTGGTCTAGGACAAGACGTTTTACTTCACTGGATTACAGGAGCCCAAGACTGATCAATGTTACATAGCCCCAGTTATCTAGTTTTGCTCCATTACTACTCTACTCTTAGAACTAAGCTGGAAACTTCAACCCGATGATCCCCTATCCCACTGTATCTCCTGTATGTTGCAGTTTTTCTAAGGAGGTTGTAGTTTCAGAAAGGCACAAATACCACAGACAGAACACCACAGCACTACTAATTTAATAGATCACAGTCAGCTTTAAGCATCACTCTCATACCTTGCTAGGGTGGATGCCAACATGGACTGTGGTGCCATTGGCCTTCTCACGCTGCACACGCTCAATGTAGATGACGTACTTCTTCCTGTACACCTGGACAACTTTGCCAATCTGCTGGCCTTTGTAGTGTCCCCGGACAACCTGATCACAACAGAGGAAGACATCAAAAGCAGTAAAGTTAAGCCTCAAAAAATGCAATTATCTAGAACAGTAACCT
The DNA here is from genome assembly GCF_015220715.1 of Pygocentrus nattereri. NCBI lineage: Eukaryota > Metazoa > Chordata > Actinopteri > Characiformes > Serrasalmidae > Pygocentrus > Pygocentrus nattereri. The sequence goes on along the minus strand of NC_051221.1, from coordinate 19,078,661 downwards.
GCCGCATCAAGTTCTGCAGACAAATGAGTAGAAAGGCCCCACAATTTCAATTTGACTTAATGGTCTAGTCACCTAATGGGGTTCGGGTACCGGTCAAAACACTGACAAGTTACAAGCATGGTACAAAGTGTACATGAATACAACACCGGTCATAAACCTGTTGTCCTTAAAAAGGCCAGCAAACTCACTGGTTTCTCCCAGAAACAAACTGCTAGGATATACATCAATCAAAACACTTCAAACCAACATGAACTATAATGTCTGAAGATCTTACCTGGACCTCATCGTCCTTACGGATGGGCATGGACCTTACGTTGTACTTCTGGCGGAGCTCTTTGGAAAGAGGAGAGGACATGATCTTCCTGCGGATGTGTGAAGGGGCATTGAAGTGCCTCTTGCGGTTCTTACGCCGAGAGCAGGTCACAAACTGATTGATCTTCATGGTGGCTATAGAGCATAAAAGAGAGCAGACCAGTCAGCCCACCAAGAGGAAACACAGCAGCAGAGCCCACACCTTACAAATGATGAGAATTCAACACGCCGAGGAGACGCCGGCGACTCTGGAGCAACAAGTTTGAGTGCTGGTTGACAGTAGTCACGTTTCAACCACCACAAACAAGCGCTTGGCTTTTTCACAGACCCAATGCTTCAGTGCTCAGCGACCCTTCAGCTACAGCCGGCGAGTCTCTGCCCCATGTCCAGCCAAACATTCCCCACTACAGGAGCCCGAGCAGCACTAGCGCTCGCTAACAGCTACCACAGCAAGCTGGACGCCTATCTAACACAGCAGCACAGCGCACGCTCAGCTCGGCTTCACATTCGGCCTCCAGTCTGCATAAACCGGCCATGCGAGCGATAAAGGAGGGACATTTATAAGAGTCGGGCACATCGGGGCGAGACTGCTAGCAACAAGCTAGCTCTGCTCTTCGGCCAAAATACGGCGACTGGAGCAAAATCATCCAGAAATAACGCAACCATAACAACACCTGTGATGCTCTACACCGTGAGTTTGTGATTCGGACTACAGACACGTTAAATCAGTAAGGATGGACAGAGATTAGACTTAAACAGCATCGCCAGCGTCTCTCACCCTACCGAGTATTCCGCTATGGCCGCCGGAAAAGAGGCTCCTATACTACTTCCGCCCGAATTAGTCGAGCACCAGATATCGCGATAGTTGGCAACGCGAACCGCGGGAGGAGCTTCAGTCTTGAGCTCGGGCTCAAATCGGGAGGTGAAGCGACTAAAATTCCCGACGTGATCAGACGCGAGCTGTTAAAATCGGGAGGTGAAATGCATGCATGCAAAATCAGGTGCATGAACTCACTGCCCGTATATATGTGTGTGTGTGTGTGTGTGTGTGTGTGTGTGTGTGTGTGAGTGAATACATAAACATGCACATCTAATAACTTATTTACTTATTTCTAATTACTCTTTGTGCTGGTGTGATTTTTCCTCTATTGCATCCAATCAATAAATGCAACCATAGTCTAAGTTGGCATCAACAGAACAGTTTAATTGGGGTTTGAATTGGCAGTGGTATTACAGTAAACAGTGAATATTATAGTTTTTGAAGCTTTCCAGTCTCAAATAATGTATTTAAGTAATGATATACAGTGCTTGCAAAAGTATTAGGACATTTGTTCAATATTTAAAACAGGCTATTAGGTTTCTTGTGTTAGGAAGCACAATTTAACAAAAGTGTTCATTTGGGCAGTTATCTGTGCAGACGTCTGCTGGTCTGCATCCAAAATGTTTATGAAAGTTTATGATTCCTTAAATGAACAGAAGAAAAAAAAAACAGCCACAGGCGTTAATGTTTACACCTCTTTCCTCTGCAGTATCCTGAGATAGAATTCTTCTCCAGGCTTTCTCCACACAAACACAAACCCTGCTGAAAAAAAACATTAAGTGTTTCTGTACAGCATTTTGGCAGACACTCTTATCCAGAACAGCTTCTGTAGGTTGCTGATGGTTATGCAATGTGTTTAGGCTTTTATAATGGATTGGTTCTACAGTGTAAAGGATCCTAATGGTTTAACAGGCGACCGATGGTTGAGTCTAAATGCATTTGATGGTTTTCTAATGGGATCTGAAGGGGTTGTGCAGAAAACTAGTGGCCTATTGGAAACCACTAATGATTTCTAAAGGTCTGTTTTCAGCAGGGCAGTCTAGTATCAGTGTAATGTGCTGAAAGTGTCTCTGAAAAAAAATTAAACACTTAGGAAGTGACCTGCAAACTTTATTAAAATTCATCAATGTATGAAAACACAGATTAGTTACAGTGAAGCAGTACATAGCTCACAATTTACTGTAACATGGAGTGCATTGGCGGTGAGGTCAGTGAAAGAAAAGTGGTAAAAATGGCGATTGTAAAATCAGAGAGTACCAAAATAATGAAACAAAAGATTTTGACATTCATTAATCAGCCTCTGCCATAAAAATGCTCCACGCTAAAACATGATTTTGTGTTGAAGTCTTTCACCTCATGGCCAAAAATTCATTTCATAATTTTCACACTGATGATGACTGCTTTTAATATGTGGGAGTCAGTAAACAATACATAACCAATAATGCTATTTTACATAACTGTGTCAGTAATGAACGTCTCGAGCATTTAAATGGTCAAACCGCGATTAGTTACTGGAGTAAAAACAACGTACTGAAAAATAAATGGGTCATACCGTGAATGGTATCATGAATAATCCTCAACTGAGCCCACAGCCAGGAACTGAACTGCAGAGTTTATTTAGGTTCAATTTATATCCTTATTTTCAAAGATTGTAAGAAACTTTATAGCATATTTTTAAAAAATCATTTATTTGACCTCTAGTTAGCTAAAATAACACATTACAGGATTCATCTCCACTGTTTACCAGTACATTCATTTATTTTGTTAAGCATATTTCTTTCTGTCTTTTATTGTGACAGAACTCTGACTTTATACTTATGTGCGAGTTTTAGGAGGATAATTCTTCCCAACAAAGAAGAATTTAGATTCATTTCCATGCACTTTACTACACTATGATTATTCCAGGTTTGTGGATTATTCCAGCAATTGCTCAGGCACTTCAAATCTCAGGTACTTCACCTCACACAGCCATAAGAATGGATCATGTGGGCATCACGCTCTCAGAAAAAATCACTGGGGCAGTACCCCTCTCATCACTGTGGCAGTACCCCTCTCATCACTGGGGCAGTACCCCTCTCATCACTGCGGCAGTACCCCACTCATCACTGGGGTGCTACCCTCAAAGGTTCATCTCAGTACCTTTAGTGAGGGAACATAACTGTACCATAATCCATTGAAATGATATGTTCTAAGTCGTATTGACTCCACACACCCCGTCTCATCTCCAGGCTTTTTATGTTACTGTTCTGTTTTCTAACTTTAGGTTATGAAAAGGTATAAATATCTACTTTTCCCCTGGGAAAAACTTACGTAGGGTACACAAAAGAACCTTAAAACCACTGTTGTACGGTTGAGGGAACATTTACATTGTTTGTAATGAAAGATGTACCTGCACAGCACCTTTATTTCTAACAGTGTAGGATGCAGGATTCATTTGTTATTCTTGAAGTAAGAATAACTGGTCTATACTGCTGTAAACACATTATACAAGTTACTTTTCTGGACCAAATCTATTTTTGCAGATGGACTTCAAAACACCTAAAATCTCTGTTCTTTTGAAAAAGAAACCTCCCAACTGAACTGCACTAACATGCCGCGGAAGCAGGTGTTCTTTCTTTGGCTACCTCAATAGATCTCAATGAAATAAACATGCCAATACAAAGAGGATCAAAGAGAAAACCTTTGATAGCTCACATCCGCAAAGCCTGGCATTATTCTATAAGAGGGAGTTCCCAGCATGCGTCTGTAGACCTTCAAAGTCCTGGTTGTTTGCTTAGAGTGAACAGGGTTAAGACCATCCTGAAAAACGAATGAAAGACATTTCTAAGTAAAGAACATACATGCACAGCACAACAAAACACAAAGTCCTGATGATTCAAGGTTTTTGGGCTAGTTATGCTGCATATAATGCCCACTTTGTTCTATTCTCAATAATTTTGGCTGGTTTCAAAATAATTACACAGAACCATGCAAAAGTCACAGACGCCTCTTCATTCATTTCATTTCCATTCAAACAGCCATTGCTGGCTTATTTATTAATCCCTTTTCAACATCAGGAACAGAACGTCACACTTAAATGTAATATCACATTTTCAGTATTTAGTTCCTCACCTCCAAAGTTCAGTCTTAAAAGCTGGTAGTATTTTTGTCTATTATTCTGAGAACACCGGCAGCTCTTTGGTTTTATTTGTAAATTATCTTCTATCTTCGTTTCCTTTTCTCAGTAAGGGCTTCTTGTCAGCTGCACGTCCTTTCAGACTCACAGTGTTAATTTGTCTTCTCACAGTGGAAGGATGAACAGAAACACCTGTGGGTTTTTTCAGATCTGAATCAAGAGCGGAGCTTGATTTTCTCCCTTTTCTCAAAAGATGAAAGCTTTAAGTACTGTTTATCTGATGGGAGCAGTATTGGTGGTCCACCAGGCCTGGAAGCTATTAGTCCCATTTTCTCACTATTTTCTTTATCATTTTCTCATTATATATATATATATATATATATATATATATATATATATATATATATATATATATATATATATATATATATATATAGACTTTCCCCTTAGTTAGGCAGGTTTCCCCTTAGTTATCTTATATCTCCTGAAAAATCAGTAACTTGTACTTAATGGGTGTTTTGACTAGAAATGAAATAAATGAAGGGTGTCTGACTTTTGTACAGTACTCTACATGCTTTTCCAGGTACTCTTACACAAAGGTCATGACATATTTATTTAGAAGCTGTCCTAATAGAGGCAACATATCACGTGAGTTCAGACAATAAAGTAAAGAAGGATCAAAGCTGCCATCAGTGTGGAATAGTAAACATACTATATGGCAAAGTCTTCATGTTAAATGACTGTGAATCTGTGTATCACATTCTCATGTGCATTTTTAAAGCTGCCGTGGATGCAGTGCTGCAGTGCAGTGCACACTCTCAGATTCTTATGTTCCTCTGGCCACACCTTGAGCTGCAAAGCACAGGTGTGTCCCTACCTGTGACAAAACCTGGAGTGTAAGGTTCTCATTACTGATCCTACAAGGTTTCCTCTCTGAAAAGGCATTCAATACATGGCTGAACCCCTGAATCAAATGTGGACTGTCTGAACTGGAAACCATGGGCAGATTCCGGACTGAGGTGAGTAGTATTAGCTGCTTTTGAACGGAGGTAGGAGAAGGATTTTGGCCAGACGCTCATCAGCTGTCTCCAACAGTTGGTAATGTTCCTGATGGTGGTGAACGTTTTGGTGTGGACGGAGGCACATAAAGAGGGGAAGACACGGAGGCGAAAACTGGAGAGCCAACAGGAACCTCAGCCCCAGAGGAATGGATCTTCTTTCCGAATGCCCCTGGATCCAATCTTGACCAGCGAGGCTACAGCAGGGTCAGGAGAGATGGACTTTGACAAGACCATAGAGGACATGGTGTCTCAAGTAAAGAGCAACCCAGCTCTTTCCAAAACCAAATGTGTGGTGGACCGCCAGCTTTGGATGTCCAACAGTCGAAGCCTCTCCCCGTGGTCCTACAGGTGGGCTAACATCTCCTGCACTACCTAATGGCACTTACTCAACTGTAGTTCAGAACAATAATCTGGAATGTGGGCAGTTAGTTAGTTGGTCAGTTAGAGAGCAGTAGGAGCTGTTTTTGGTTCAGTTAACGTTGGTATGCATTTTGGATTACATTGGCTTATCCCAAGGTATGGGAGGCAAATCCAGCTAAAAAAAACATTAAAATTAAAACAATAAAATGTAAATGCAAACCTCTTTTTGCTGTTTTTCTTTTCTTTTTCTTTGGCACAAATATCCTGCCAAACTTGAGAATGTAATGAAATACCTACATTTGCAGTTTTATATTTCACATAAGCGTGAGTCATTTTGACAAGAATAAAAATAAATTTAAAACAGCTATTTGTCATTTCATTTTAGTCGTAGTTCTGGTATTTCATGGCCAAATCTAAAATGAAAAGCTAACAGAGAAAATAAAACCCTAACTTCACTTTGGCTTTGGCTTTTCTTCATGAAATGCAGAATACGTGTCAAAACGTAATGTTTACGCTCTTATTTATTTATCACAGCAGCAGGCTGCATATCTGACAGTGGAAATGAAGAGCAAACAGACGTCAGCGCCACCGCATTTCATTTTCAGTCTTGGCGGGATATTTGCGCAGATGTTTGGAAAAAGAAATGGCAAAAGAGGCTTGCATTTATACTTCATTGTTTTCATTTTATTTTTTGGCTGGCTTTGGCTTCCGTACCACAAGGGAGATATTTGAACCCAGTCAGCTTGGGGTGGCATAGCAAATAAAATGCCTAATAATGCTCTGTGGGAGCTGCCCAGCTAACAAGGGGCAGCATGACCGATAAAGCAGGAAAACTAACAGCTAAGAGTAATACAGAGTATTCTCAGACCAGAATCAGAATCACATCATTCTCCATGAAACTTCAGGAACCTAAAGGGGAAATCCATAGATTTATCAAAGATTCTGCATAAATAAATAAATGTGTTAAGATGCAAACTTTCAGGGTGGTTACAGCACTCTAGAGAAACTTAGTCACATGAGCCCTGAAACACAGTACGCGTGACTTTTATTTTGTTAAATCCTAAACACGGCGTGGCATAGTTTGATGCCCTGTAATAAAGGGGTGACTGGGTACATTCAGGTAGTCAGAGAAAGCTGTTGTTTTCGACCTTACATATATACAGGTTTAGAAGACACGTGCAGGTTCCCTGGTTGGTATGGATGGTAGATTTGCATTGTAGACATTGCGACCCCTAGTGTCAAACAAGTTCCTCTACACTGAACCCTTTCACAGAGCAGGTGGGCAGGCCTAGCTTACACACGGGAAAGCACTGCGTGTGAAACAGTGGCTCCAGTAAAAGCCAGCTAGAGTGAAAAGTACCAGGCGAGTATTAGTTCCTAACACATCCAGCAGCAGATCTAGTTAAAGATGTGGCTTAAGTGGGTAAGTAACTGGTCTTCACTGCTCAGCCACATCGCTGCTGGTCGGACCTCCAAGGCTGCGCTTGCTAACAGCTCTGCTGTGGGTCTCTCTACAGAATCAACCACGATGAGAAGCGCCGGCCAGTGGACATCCCGGAGGCGAAGTGCTCGTGCTCAGGCTGCATCAACCCGTTCACCATGCAGGAGGACCGCTCCATGAGCAGCGCGCTCATCTACACGCAGCTCCCGGTGCGCAGGCTGCTGTGCGACGCGCCGCCCGGCCGCAGGGGGCGCCGTAAGAAATGCGTGCCGCGCTACAGGACCGTGGTGGAGAGCATCGCAGTGGGCTGCACCTGCATAGTGGGCTGATGGGATATAGTGATGTATTATTAATATGATCTGTTTATCATGGGTGTTTATGTTCATGTTGTTAAAATAAACCTTAAAAAACTCAAAGCTAAGCTATCATTATTATTATTATTATTATTAGTAGTAGTAGTAGTAGTAGCCCATAGTAGAAAAACTATAATAATAATAATATGAATTATTATCATATAGTGTTGTATTATTAATAGTATTTGTTTATCATAGTTGCTCATGTTTGGGTTGTAAAAATAAAACTTAAAACACAGAAATAAGCTTTTCCTCTTATTATTATTATTATTTTGTCATATTAATAATAGTAACAGAGGTGCCAATAGTTCTAGAGGGCACCATATCACATGTAAACAAAATATCTGGTAATAAATTTGACAAATTCCTGCTTCATAAATTATTGCAGTCTTCTGTGCAGTTTCTTCTGCTGAAGGAGAATCTCTCTCAACATGTTTGAAACAGGGTGCCCAAGGTTTTTGATCTGGGCGGCCAAAGTACAATGCCTGTGGTGGGCCGAAGGGCAAAAAGACAAAATAATATGCACCTAAGGAAGGCGGGTTTCAAATCATTTTTAAGGTGTTTTAGGCCATTGCACTGCATATTTGTATCTTAACTAAGTGCTCACATCCATCTCATTACACACTGACATAAGCTGGGTAGACTAGCCTAAACCCATTCTCTAGTAAAAGCCTTATAATAACGTACACTGTGAAATAATGACTAAAGTCCTATAGAACTACAGTGCATGCAGCAACAGCACAGACAGCAAGAGCACTCTTTTTAGGATGGTTTTGATCTACATAAACACACTAAAGCTGGAAATTGAGAGGAGTGAGCAACAGCAAGGTACTGTCAACATGAGAACACAATGAAAGAAATGCCCATAAAACAAAGAAATTACTATGAAATTACTAAAAACTATGAGCAAGGAACTAAAATAGATTTAGGCAAAAGGTACAGTCCTTTCCTCACAACTTCAGTGTAAGTAATGGCATTATCACCACGAAAAGCATAAATTGGCTCCACTTTCAGGAATATTTCACAGATTTTTCTACTTTTCTCTAGAACTGTTGAAATGTAAATGATGCCGTTCAGAGTGGTTGTTATGGAGTAACAGATTACACTGGTGGTGATAGGAACCAGGCGTCTGAACACCTCTAAAAGCTCCCCACAGAACGCTAATACATTCAGTGTTTACAAATACTCTGCCTGATGCCTGATACAAGTTTTAAAAAACATTTTTAAAATACATTCATGACAGAGACGTACATACATACTTGCCTATCTTTGGCTATATTCACATTATAGACCTCACGACTCCTTTTAACAACAATGTAAAGAAATCTGAGTTAGCTAGTTTCTCTGCAATGATTAACTTCACATCAAACCACTCAGAAAGACTTTGTTTACATCACAACAACTAAATCATGCTGAAATAAAGAAATAAATAAAAAACACAACACATTCACTATTAACTATACAGAACTAGGATTAAATAGCTACTAAACACTGGTTGTCACTAAAATGACTGGTTGTCACTTGCTTCCAGCTCTCTAGAGCACAGAGTCATCACCATGGTTCGGTAGTCCTGCACATTCTACTGTTTAACTGCCCTAAATCTTACTTCGGTATTTGGATCAGGTATGTTTGGAGCAGGGAAAACTCTAAAAAGTGCAGGACATGGTTTCTCCAGGACCAGAATTGAGAACCCGTGCTCGAGAGAAGTATTATTTCAGTTTTGTTTCCAATACCATGTGCCCACTAGAGAGCAGTGTCACAACAGAAATCACACTAGCCTTCAGGCAGGTGCCATATACCTCCATCAGGCAGGCTTTCTTTATTTTATGCATTTTATCACATACATTTCCAAAAAATGTATGAGTGGTTCATCATTTTGAGAACTCAAATCAACAAATAGTGTCAACAGCTACTGCTGCAGGTCAGTAAAACTTTTATAGACTTCAACATGTAGCATGCATGAGTCCTGCCTCATTCTAAATAAAAGTAAAGTCAAAAATAATGCATTTATGATTATCTATCATTGTTCAGCCCACCTTTAGGCTGTAATACAAATGTTGTAAGACCTTACAAATGGCTAATTACAATCACCAGAGTAGAAAATACAGAGAGGTAGAATATGCAACAAAATGCAGTCAAGTATTCAACTGAATTTGTCCAGAGGACATTAGGATTGTTCTTTCATCTTTGTGTGAATTAAGGAATGCGATCCCACAAGTATAATGCAACTACAAAAAAAGAAAATGTCTATAAACATTGTCCATTCCTATTTATCTCACCATTCATATTCTATTGGACATCATCCTTGTGTTCAGTTTCCTAAAAAATGACCTCATTTTACTGAACTTCTTCTTCTTGTCCTTCTTGTCTTTGTTCCTCCTGGGGTAAACTCCATTCCAGCAGTCTGCTTCCTCATCCCCAGCCCAAGGTCTCCAGGCACCCCCATTTAGGCTGGGATCAGCCCTGGGGTCTTCTGCCGGGTAGCGCACGGGCACAGCTGTGCGGTTATAAAAGGCCAGCCTGGCCAGCAGCTGTTTCACCACGTCCGGCCTTTTCTCCGCCAGATCGTACCGCTCATACGGATCTCCGCTGATGTTGAATAGCCACATGGATTTGCGTGGCTCTGTGTGGCGCTCCAGGTCCCACCATCCTCCTGGAAAGTTTCCCAGCATCTGTGGAGGAGTCCAGTCCCCATATCCTGGCTCCCCGGTCAAAAGTTTCCAGTCTCCCATCCGAACCGATGCCTGCACGGCCGTGTTCCAGATCCCGAACCCAGCATGGAGGGAGCCGTGCCGTGCCTGGACGTAGAGCGGGTCGATGTTGTGCAAGATCTCAAGGCGGGGAGACTCTTTGCCCTCACTGATAGTCTCCCACACGTTGTACCCGTCCAGCCCCTGAGTCCAGGACACATTGCCCCCTGCTAGGCCAACCAATGTCGGGTACCAGTCGGTGATGTGGACCAGTGCCTTGCTGACCTTTCTCCGTTGCCTCAGAAGGGGACTGTGGACAAAGCCCACTCCACGGACACCTCCTTCCCAATACGTCCCTTTCCTGCCTCTGAGAGGCCAGTTGCTCCCACCAAAGTGTGGCTGGCCTCCGTTATCTGTGGAGAAGATTATTACGCTGTTGCGATAGTAACCATACTTCCTTAGTGCGTAAGTCACATTCCGCACTGCCTCATCTACAGCCGATACCATGCCGGCATATTTGCGCCGCAGGACGTTGCCCATTCCACGGTAAGGGTAGATGTACTCCTTGGGAGACTGCAAAGGTGTGTGCACAGCCTGGAAGGACAGAAAAATAAAGAGAGGCCGTGCTGACGGGTTGTGCGACGCTAGGATCTTGCGCACTCTACGGGTGTAAAGGTGAGTGGAATATTTACCCCCATGTCCCCATGCCACTGCCTCGCCTTCGTGGAGATCATAGCCGCACATCCCCGGGCCGTCACAGGAGTCATAAGTGTAGTAATCCACGCTCCCCGTCAGAGAGCCAAAGTAGGTGTGGAAGCCCCGGCGAGTTGGGAGACAGTCCCGCTTGTAAAAGCCCAGATGCCATTTTCCCACCATGTGGGTAGAGTAGCCAGCTTCCTGGAGGCGCTGTGGCAGAGTGACCTGGTCAAAAGGCAGGCAGTTAGGCTGACGGGGCCGGATGATGGAATGCTGGAGGCCAGTGTGAATCTGATACCTGAGGGGAGGAATGGGAGATTATAATGATGATGGTGATCAGAGGTGAGTAGGGTAGCCTAAACCCACACTCCAAAAAAACGCCTTGTTACTGCAATGAAATATAAGTATCTGCCCAGAAAAATCTCATTAGGTGTTGAGTTCCTTACAGCAGAGGTTCCCAAATTCAGACCCAGAGGCCCCATGCTCTGCATAGTTTTGTGTTTTCTCTAGTCATAAGGAGCTTGTTCATTAGTTAATGTGCTGTGTCCAGTGTGTTAGATGAAGGAAAGCACAAAAATGTGCATAGTGTGGGCTCCCCAGGGAGCCCTGTTTTACAGAACAACTACTCAATATATCCATCATCTATCAGCATAGGAGCTGAAGTTTGCTAGATACCTTTTTGGCACAATCCTTTTGGTCTGAAATTAAATGCTAAAGCTTGAAAAAAAATCAATGTGTTTTGCAGTAAAACTGGAACAGGCCCAAGAGAAGAAATTAGAGGTGGGCGATATGCCAAAACGTATGCCAAGATATTTTCACAACACATAGAACACATGACAGCATTTTGACATACAGATGCAATGCACCAATAGTGCCACATCAAAAAAATTTGAGTACATGAGTTTTCTTCAATGTTTCACATACTGCACTGCATTAAATCCAATCAAATAGGACTCTTCATAACGAAACATGCAGTCGTCAGTGTTCCTTAAGTACTAATGACATGTATGATATGCTCAAAACAGCATATTGTAATGAAATGTATCATGATAATGATAAAATATCATCCTAAATTTAAAACAGAACAAGGAATCAATGACTAAATGTGGATGACTAAAATGTTGAGGTGTAAACTAAATGTTTTGATGCAAGATGGTTCATTGTAGAGTAACTATTTCGCTCTAGGCTACAATGCCTGCCTGTACCTCACTATGTATTCATTTATTCAATCTCTTTTCTTATTCTTATCTCGAAACTATCAGAAACAGTGTGTCAGCCGTCATGCAGTGTGTTCATAAACATTTTGTGGAAGAGGCATTAACTCTTTGTGTGATACATTAACTCTTCAGATGAGACGTCTGGTGCCTACCCCCAACACTGTGACTCAGAGAGACTCACAATCCTGACTCAGAGAGTTTCTCTAGAACAGAGTGCTCTTTATTACATTGTTTACAATTGATTTATGCAGAATTGTTGAAAGATTTCCCTTCAATGCAGCTGGTTTTGTGTCTCTGGTGGAGATACAGACACTTAAAAATGGTTCTTAAAGGTTCTTTAGAACTTTAGTTCTTTAGTTTATATAGAATCGGTTCATGCTTAAAATGTTCTTTGTATGGTGAAATGGTTCTTCAGTTTGATGGAAGATTGTATATGGTTCTGTATAGACATTTTAGAAAATGGTTCTGTATAACACCAAAAAGAGTTCTTGTGTTGTTACAAATTTGACACTGGAATAGTAGAACCCTTTTGGTGTACATATATGGTGGTCTGTAGAATCATTTTCAAAAAGGTTGAAGCCTATGTAGAACCACACACAACACATTCTTCATCAATCTGAAGAACCATTTCACCCTGCAAAGCACTTTTTAAGCATGCAAATGGTTCTACATAATACTCATGGTTCTAAACAGAATCATTGTCTTTACTAAAGAACCATCTTTTTAAGTGTGGCTTCTCAGCAGGTTCTAGCTAATCTAAGGCTAAAAGAGCCGGGTGCTTCATTAGTGTGAGAGGGAGTCGTGAGCTCTACCTGCCCGTGAGCAGCTGACTGCGGGACGGGGTGCAGATGGGCTGCACGTAGTAATTCTCCAGCTTGATCCCCTCGGCGGCCAGCTTGTCCAGCGTGGGTGTGCGGATGTCTGGGTTGTGGTAGCCGATGTCGTTGAAGCCCAGGTCATCCGTCATGATGAAGATGATGTGAGGGGCTTGGTGTCCGGGCACGGCGGCCCCGGGCTCGTTCTCAACCTGATTGGGGCTCGTCCAGTCCCAGGACAGGTAGCCCACACTAAGCAGACTCATCACGGACAGACCCGTGAGTGGCGACAGGGCCATGTTAACTTTCCCCCTGAACAGACTAGAGAGCAGCATTGAGGAGGAGCAGGTCCGAGAGAGCTGCACACGCTGCGTCCATGTCCGAGGACTGCAAGGAGGGAGTGAGTGAGAGAGACAGTGAGGGAGGGAGGGAGTGAGTGAGTGGTCAGGCACACAGCTTCGTGGCTTCACTGTTTCTCCCTGCACGGGGTCCGTTTGCTTTCGAGGATTACCGCACGATTCCTTAAAAGCTCTGGTCTTAACCCCTCCCGCATGGATAGACCTGAACCAAACACTGTTTGGGTCACATGCCCAAACATACAAACATGTAAACATACAAACAGTCAAAAATATATTCAAAAAACACGTATCACTGTTTTCTGCATTAACTCATTGAACTTCTAGGATGTAAAGCGGAACCGTATTACAGAAACGTCTTCACTCTCAAATCTGATCTGTTTAGCTAGTCACCATGACAACTCGAGTTAGCACTGAATTTGGGACAGAAGCGAACTACATTTTTAATTTCAGAAACTTATCCACACTCCAGATGAGGAAACAGTTTTACAGAAACATCCTAACTAGACTAATTTCCCACATTCTGTCCTAACTTTGCGAAAACCCCAGAGTCTTAACCTGTTTCTATCGTTCACGTGGTGACAGGCAACACAGCTCACTGTAACTAACGTTAGCATAATGCCGTTACAATGACCCACACTGTGAAAACGTTATAAAAGCCCCAGACACTGCACACACGATCTCCACAGTCCCCTCTTATTACCTTCGCGTGTTCTCGTTGATAAACGTACAGCGACAGTGGTGAATAATAAGGAGGCCGAGCTGAACTCGTGTCGGTTTATTAGGAGGGATAACGTTCGCGCGCTCGGCTAAAGCGTTTGGGAAACTGAAACTGTGGAGCCGCGACGCTCTGATAAACAACACCAAGCACAAAGTCTTAATATTCATAACTTTAACTTTTATCGCGCTTTAGTTTTGTTACACCTTATCCACAACAGCAACGGCAGCTAAACTAGCCTGATCATTTTGATTACGCGCTGCTGGGCAGGGATGGTCGGTTGCTAGGAAACAGACATGGCAGTTGATCGTCAACTTCGATCCAGTAAGGGCTTCCTAGCTTAACAGTATAAGATACTGTCAGATATTTTAAATGAAAGTAAGATAAAAGCTTCTGTAAAACACGAATATGTGAAAAATCTTATCTGGGCCTGTCAAGTCTTAACTTAGGACAGAAAGACAGGAGGTTTCTGTGATGCCTCTCCTGTATCTCCACTGAGCCTTTGTCCTTTCTAAAAGCTAAAAGATTGTATATTGCAAGACCTCCGCCATTTAGTGTTGCTATAAAGGAGAGGGGGTTGGTTCATAGAGTTGTCAGCCTCTTCTGTATATCCTAGGCAAAACACACAATTCGACAACTCAACTAGCAGCAAATGAAAGCTGAACAATTTTGCTAAAAACAGACATTTTCAGTGTCAGAGAGTATTTCCCTGAATTAGTGCATTCACAATGAAGTTCATGTTGTGCCAGGCAGACACAACACAGGCTTCAACATGCAGTGGGAATAGTGGGCACAGTGTTTAAAGCCTATCGTTTAAAACATTTCATTAAACAGCGTTGATATAATTTAATAAGTGACACTTAAGATTAACATTTTTGTCACGCTCTGTATAACAGAAACGCAACTTTCATGCGTGAAAGTAAGTGTCCCCCTACATTTAGCACGACACAAAATGTGTCAAATTGAAATCAGGTGCACCCGACCAGGCGCTAAGCATTAGAGCCCAGTTGGAGGATCTTAAAGGAAGCTGTCTTACTTAAACCTCAGATATTTGGTCTGGCCTGCTGTATGAGTGTGGTATCATCCTGCCTACGTCAAAAAAGCTCTCCAAGGCCTTCAAAAAGAAGGTCCTAGATGTCTAGGATGGGGTTTACAAAGATTTCCAAAACACTGGAAATCAGTCATCCCACTGTCGGAACATCATCGAGAAGAGACTTGAAACCACTGCCGACTTGTCCCTTCAGGACACAACTCTGTATTTGCTTCATGTTAGCTAACTAGCATAGCTTATTTTGGCTTTTACATTTTATGTCAAAATATAGCTGATGGTCATATATATTAATCTTTATTCATTATTTTAATGAAAATGAATATATTTTAAATTTCTCTTTCATAGATTCCTATAATGTATTGACCCAGGCTTACATATAAAAATCAAAACGTTATCTCACATTAACAGACTGTAACATTCAAAGCTCTTGTGAGATCTTCCCTTACTGTCCCAGAGGTTAACACTGTGCCAACCGACCCCTGTACCAACCATCTCCGATCTCCCCTATGGTTACTTGTTTGCTTTATCTCTGATCAACCATGAATGCTGTAATTCCCAGCATTCTGTGTAAACATGGCCAATGTAGTCTGTGTATGGGGTCTTTGTAATGACTTCAAATTGAAATTGAAAACAGCTCTCAAACCTCGAGGTTGCCTAACCCATCACAAAATACTCTTCATGATTCTGCAAACAGAAACAGGAGGCCCTGTCCTAAAAGCTCACGTTTTGGGCCTTTGGGGGCATTTTGCGGGAGCTGGGGTCCTCAACAGCCTTCAACGGGAGCCGTGTTCTAGTGCACAAGAGTCCTCTTTATTGGGCTGTGACTGTTTGTATTGTATGTGAGTAGAAACCGAAAAGAGCAGGTACTAAGTCGCCCTGCATCGTCCCACAGAGCCCACACAGGACCAGCAGATAGCATCTCCACTAGAGACGAACATAAAGGAGCACTGTAATGTGCTGCTGCCACAGCACTGCTTCAGAAGCCTGTAGGCTCATTCAATTAAGGCAAATTTGATTCTATTTAAGCATATTAAAACATGAAAGTCAGATATGCTAAACATATCTGAAAACAAGAGCACTTATGTTTTCCACGAAAAGAGAAAACACAGAATGACTGAACGAGTGCTAATGAGCCTGGTTTATTGGTTCACAGTTGCAACACTACTGAGACAGTCTTTGGAAGCAAAGAAAGCATAACAGCTGTTTAATGGGTGTTTCTTGGACTGGGTGTCTACGGCTGAACAGCTGCACACAAGTCTAAGATTGCCGTGCACAATACTAAGCAATGGCTAATGTAAGCACACCTCCTTTGGACTCTGAAGTGGTGGAAATGTGTTTTTGGAGCTTTTTCTTGGACACATGGGTTCCCATATGGAAAAGAAATAAATGTATAATGTATTCATCAAATATCTTTGAACATGTCTGAAAATGGCCAAAACTGTTTTTTTTTTGACAGTATGTATTTTATTTAATTGTACTTTTCCCCACATAGGTGTGGTGAATGCTAGAAGAATGCTACAGTACCAACTGTAAAGTCTGGTAGAGGGTGAATAATAGTCTGGGGTTGTTTTTATGGTTTGGGCCCCTTAGTTCCAGTGAAGGGAAATCTTAATGCCACAGTATATAATGACATTCTAGAGAATAGTGTGATGCCATCTTTGCAGCAGTAGTCAGGGCCCTTATCTGTTTCAGCATGATAATGTTCCAGTACACAAAGCGAGGTCCATGAAGAAATGGTTTGCTGAGTTTGGTGTGGAAGAACTTGGCTGGCCTGCACAGAGTCCTGACCTTAACCCCCAGCAACACTTTTGGGAGGAATTGCAACCCAGACAGCATACCAGGCCATATCACCCAACATCAGTACCCGCTCTCTAATGCTCTTGTGGCTAAATGGAAGCATACCCCTCAGCCATGTTCCAAAATTTAGTGGAAAGTCTTCCGAGAAGAAGATGTTATTGTAGTAAAAGGGGGACAAACTCCACATTAATGCCCCTGGGTTTGACACAAGATGTTCCAGCGAGCATATATGGATGTGATCTTTCAGTGTCCACATACCTTTGGCCCTGCAGGGTGGGCCTTGGGGAAGATGTATGCAGTGAGCAAGCAAGCAATGACCATATTCACATTAATTTTATTTGTTTATTTTTCTTTCTATGACAAACAACACAAACAAGAAGTAAGCGACAGATGATTTTTGAACTACACCTCTGGCACAAGAAGGCCTTGAAAACATTTCACACCATTAAGTAAACATTACATTACAACCTTAAGTCAACAACAACAAATCCACCTTAAGCTGGATTATATCCAAAGAGCTCAATCAACCCACATGTCAAAACATTCAGTGTCTTTTTAGACTTCAACCTGTTCTGATGTGTTTCTAAACTTACTATATTAAATATTTATTTTGTGGCATTTAAAGGAACAAATACCCTCAAAATAGCCCATTTAAAGAAACTAGACTTACAGTAATGCTAAGAATAATATAAATGCATTTTCATATCTATTCATGGCTGTTTTGGCTTCTTCAGTCACATTCTTTTGGTCAAAGTCTCTTCACTCACCAACAACCACTGTTTCAAGAGTGTGACCAAAGAGTGACTGAAAAAAGCAAAAGATATAAAAATACATTATTTATACACACCTGAGCTAGAAATAAACCCAAGCTTGGTTTTTTAACATGTCCTGACCTTTTCAACCAGGGCTCTTGTTCTTTAACTCCTTAAAATCCAAAGACTTATTACATGCAAATACTTATTATTCAGTAACTATAGAGACTTCAGTGCAAATTGGTTGAGTTAGTCTTAGGTCATAGAAGTGTATAATAGAACTTTGGGGCCACTGCTGGGCGGCTGGCCATTTAAGGGGTTAAAATCAATTTAGAGCTGGACGCCACTGATCCTGCCTGTTACATGTGGTACTTTTTTACTTTGTTGGCGGAATTGCTCATCACTGTATGGGTTGTTTAGGTTGCCTGGGAGACGCCACTGTCAATCATTTTGCATTCTTGCACACCCAAACAGTTCCAAGCCAGCAGCTTGACATTTTTTGGAACATTTATCTACTATCAAATAGTGGTCATTTAGATATATTTCTTAAATATAATGGCAATTTTCTTTTTTTATCTTTAATATTAAAGATATTTATCTTATATATATATATATATATATATATATATATATATATATATATATATATTATACATATATATTATATATGTTATATAATATTAAAACAAATCTAAAATTTTTGAAACTGTGTTGGCAGGGGTTTAATGAATAAAAGTTAGAACTAAAGTTCCTCAGCAACTTAGTATAAGGCTTTTAAATTGAGTTTGTTGTCATTTATGAAAATGATTTTCATTCAATTAGTTGCTTTCCATTTCATGATTCACTCTCAAAATTCTCATTGCTTTCCAGTAACTGGTTACAGGTTCTTTTAGTTTAGGTTTAGGCTCCATCGAATTCAATTCAACTACCATTAAACTCCATTTAATTTTATTTGTATAGGACTTTTTTTCCAATGACATTGTCACACAGTGGTTTTCCAGAAGGTCAGGCCCAGACTCAGACAGTTTTTACCTTCGAAATGTCCATTGATAGACTAGACATTAATTTATCAAGAACAAGGAATTAGAAATTACAAAAAATTTTATCACGATTGGTAAAAATTTCATCATTATTTGCAGATAAAATGTGCTCATTCAGTTCATTTCACTGTAAAGATTTTCTTTACAGATACTCTTTTGTACCTCCAGTCCTTCTGTACTGAGCTAGTCAGCATTTTTTCCTTACAGTATGGAGAAAAAGAGCACACATGAAAGGAAATAATTAGGGAAGGGGCCAGTAGAGCTGAACGCAGAGAGTGGAGCAGATGTTGGCCTTGGCAAACATAGAACAATGTCATTGAATAACATCGTCTGCTTCTTCTAACAGTAAAGTCATTCTAATCAAGGGCAGCACTTCCAGTAAACCACCACCTTTCACTCTCAAACTAGTACAGTAATTTTCTCTGATATCAAATCACACATGCGTGCGTCCGTTTAGTTTATTTCACTGCATTAATAGCTATCACTTTTGCTGCTTTCTGTGTGTGAAGCACAGACGAAAAGTACAAAGCTTGCATTCTTCTGTACTTTCAGGTATAGGAAACAGAATGCACATTAAAGTTAAGCTTCTTTTTTTCATTCAGAGTGGGGTATGTGTAAAGATATAAAAGGAACGGCCTTTTCCTTCCTGCTTTCATAACCTACATTCCCTCCCCCTCTCCCCACAGGCTAAGTACACATATGTGCTTATGTGTACACCCATTTGTAGCTTGTGTGTGTGCTTATGCGATATGTCTATGTGCCTGACATTTTGGAACGTCACATCAATGGCGGCCATGAAAGCACGTTCTGTTAGTTAATCGCAGGAAAAGTGAGTTTAATTTAATTATGTCACACACATCCATTCAATCACACATAGTAAGGTCAGCGTATATGGACTTTATATGGATATAAAACATTTGCATTTTGTGAGTGAAACACTTCACTTTGTGGCCAAGAGGGGTATATACATGATATTATGACAAACAATTCAATACTTAATATCCATCCATCCATCCATTTCCTAAGCCGCTTCTCCGTCAGGGTCGCGGGGGGGTGCTGGAGCCTATCCCAGCAGTCTTCGGGCAGAAGGCAGGATACACCCTGGACAGGTCGCCAGTCACTCACACCTAGGGGCAATTTAGCACGTCCAATTGGCCTGACTGCATGTCTTTGGACTGTGGGAGGAAACCGGAGAACCCAGAGGAAACCCACGCAGACACGGGGAGAACACAGAGAGGACCCTGGTCACCCAGCCAGGGAATCGAACCCAGGCCCTCCTTGCTGTGAGGCGACAGCGCTACCCACCACGCCAGCGTGCCACCCCAATACTTAATATATAACTCAATATATAACTTTCAGCACTATCAGCTCTTTATTTATAGAGTCTAATGTAACATGTGAAATTTCCAAATGTTCATTCACCACCTCACCATGTCATGAAAAACAATACATTTACATCTGCCTTTTCAGCCTTAAGGAGATTTATCTCTGCCCATTCACACTGAAGTGTAAGGAGAGTTTCAGCCTATTCGTACATTCATTCATATATAAGAGTTTTGGGGTTACCCTATTGCCTAACATGGACACCCAAGCAATTGCCAGGCTTCTGTTCCTTCTTATACTGCCATCGAAGCTGTCTAACTCTGTCAGCTGCATTAAACTACATCAGAACCTTGAGCATAAAACAAACAGTGGGCCAGCTGGTATTGAAGCATGAACAACTGTAGTATTTTCTACATTACATCAGACACATATATGACAAATGACTGGAGATATTGAACAAAGCTTAAGCTTACTATTCCATCTAAAATAGTGCAGCAGTTACATTCAGCTGAAATTTGAACAAAAAGTTGGTGTACATGAAGCCAACCTCAGCCATGTAGAAATTCTAACATTATATATATATATATATATATATATATATAACACCACTAAAAATTGTATATTGTAATTATACCATGTTTATACTGCCCACTACTAATCGTGATATGATTGGGGTCCATGCTTTATCATGTTGTGCAAACAGCTTAGTTGTGGGAAGCGCAGCAGAACCTCACGAATGGCAGGTAGTTTTTAGATCACGGCGAACAGAAACACGTTTATGAGCATAAACTGAACTATCAAGGCCAGCTCAACACACACAGACACACACACCTATAACTACATGCATTAGTTTTACCGCAGATCAGGAAAGCTCTGATTCAGCATGAGTCTGTTGCTGCCATACTCCATGGAAATGAGTTAACCCCTTATACCCTGTATGTGGGTCAACACTTCAATTCCTCACTCTAATAACTACATAACTTACATATTACTTTCATAATACTTACCAAATCACTCATACTAACTAAATAAATGCCCTAGTATCAATAATTGAATAACAGGCATGCTGCTGAAGTTGGCAGATATGGACATAGAATAGGGCTACATACACAAACGTACACAAATCAGCCCTTATATTTACATTACATGTGTATCCTTCATTTCAAAGAGAAGCATGTGCGAATCTGCATTTCCATCCACATTTATGTCTGCACTCTTTTAATGAAGCAAGACTGAGCTTGTTTTGCCTGCCTGAACATTTCTTGGTGTTACGTTTGGAAAACAGCCTGTTTTTTTTTTTCTTATGCTCATGAAAGGAGCTCTTTTACTACTCTGACCCCCTGGTCACCCAACTCACCCCTCCTCAGGTAACCCATCTAAAACATCACTCCCCCACACTCTACTACAGCACAACTACCACTAATACTACCATTACTGATAAACATAGGCAGAGGTGGGCAGTATGACAATATTTTATTGTTATTAGGGTAAACTAAATTGTTTTCTTTCTATATTGGGAATATCGTCAGTACTTAAAAGCTGCATGTTTCATTACGTTAGTACCAGGGAACAGAGTAAAATGTTAAAAATGTTTGTATGTTACTAAATTTCAGTGTTATGTTAAACATCCAACAAAGCTTGAATGAAAAACATATGCTATAAATATGATTAAACACAGCTTTAAAAACTTCTGATCAGACCTATCTGAAAACTATGTGGGTGTGGCTAATGAGCAGCTTGATTGACAGCTCTCTGTCCAAAACTCCTTGCCTGCTCAGGCGCTCATACAGAACTACAACCATTATTCAGCGTTTAACAAACATTAACTGGACAAAAGAAATGATGGACAGACCTGCAAACAGATGGATGCACAAACAAACAGATAGATGGACAGACAAAAGAACAAACGGACAGACAAAGCAACACTTAAATGATGGAATGGATGAGCGAACAATGTTTGTGTTTGGATAAATGAATAAACAAGTGATTGGTGAGGGGAATTCTTACGAAAGTGTTACTCATTATTAGGACCACCCAATTTGCATGAAGAGGAGACAAATACTAAATCATCAGCTGACCTGCCTCACAGCTTCACACAGCATGATAGGAAACCTTAGACAACAAACCTTGCTTGTGTTAAGATGAGCTTGGATTGCCAGCGCAAACAAACGGAATAAAAATAACACCTGACTGATTATTTTAGAACCGCCCAAAAATCAAAACTAAAAGTGAGAGAATAAAGTGAGAGTGAGGTGATGATAAGAGGAGGTTGTCTGCTGACATACATGAATGTTCAGCCGTGAGCAGAGGTGATGACGGGTGTTCTCACCCAGTGATGGGTCAGGATGGTGGGAGTGGGAGGGAAAACGTGCAAAGAAATTACTAGTTAGTATAGATATATATTTTTCCCTGTCCCTGATACAGAGTGATGCAACCACATGTCAGAAAGTGTTAAGAGCCAGAAATAAAGACAGTACATTTCAACCAAAGACATTACAGAGAAGCAAAAATGGAGTCTTTTTGAATGATAAGGCAGAATGGATTACGATTAATACGACCAAGGACGTGAACTAACACGGTAGAAATGGTCCATTTTGGTTTCAGGTGGAATTTAGTGCCATGTGCAATGTTGAGTAAAAAAACATTCAGAGTTTTGATGGCGGTTTTTAAATGTGTTGTTACTGTTTAATTGTATCTGAGTGTCAAAATATCATGATACATATTGTGTATCATGTGTTACAGTAAACCAATCATTTTGGCCTCAATAGCCACTGCCTGGAAACACACACACACCATGCCACACACAGTCTGTCAAAATTATTACCACTACACACCAAAGATGGCACAATACCACTTTTTCTTTTCTGATCCTGATATTGAAACCTTAAATATCGACCAATACTGATGTGATACTATACTAATCTGATATTTTTTCCTCTATTAACAACAAAGCTTTAAAAAGAGGTCTTTTTAATTGAAGCACTTTAGTTAAGATTAGCATCTAAAAGTTGACTAATCATGTTGAAACTACTACCCCACAGGAAGAACTACACAGCCAGCAACAGCACACCCCACAGTGAGAGTGTGTGCTATTTTAAGATAGATTTGTTGGATCAAATTCTTTTACAACCGATATCCAGTCTGGCATTTTCTGCCAATATTGACCCGACACAGAAGCCCACATGCATTCACATAATCAGACACACATAAAGCTCCAGCACATGCAGCTTCAACCCTGTGCACTCAAACACCGTCACTGCCTCAAACCCCCATCGCACATAAACTCTCTCACACACACACACACACACACACACACACACAAACTCACAAACTTAGGCAAGAGCAAACACACCTGTTCCTGTTAAACGAGACCAAACTGGCACGTTTTAAAAAGGGTTAGATCTGTATATTTGCGTCATGTTAAAGCAGGATTTGTTTGTGGTTTTACACCCACCGCTTCACGATTGGGTATTTTCACCAAATATGACAGACATGTGCGTGCTGACTAGCAAATATTTTTAACCACTGAAAAAACAGAACTCAGGAAATAGAGGAGAGTGCTGTTTTAAAACATTTCAGCACTTTCAAACAAATCACTGGGCCGTGTGTGCGTTTGAAACATCTCACTGCTTTAAAGTACTTCATTGATGAAGACCCCAGACAAGGTCTTGGACAGTGCTCTGCTCTTCTCTCATTTGTTGAAAGCGCCAGCAAAAGTTAAACCAGGCAGATCATGGTGGCTACTGGAGCTTTTTGTTGTACTGAGCAAACTGCTAAATGCAGCTTTTAGGGGTGAGAGGCTCAGTGAAAATCATAACATTAAAATAAAAGATCACAGGATAACCATCAGATAATTGTACACTTGAAAAGTCATAGCCTATCATCTCTGTCAGTTTCCTTGTCAGTTTTATGTGGGTATATAATAAAAATAATGATGATGATCCCTGGCTCCACCCACTTATATACCTCCAAGTGATCCTGGACTCATCCACTGCGTGATTTTGAAGTCTCTGTGCTGATCATCTGAGTCCTAGACTGACAGTGTTTTCACAGTTCTGTTAAAGCGAACCTAGAAGGGAACCCGCTGCAAATGACCTGTTCTTTCTGCGTTCACACTGTAAGTGAACTGTAAAGAGCACTCAGTTCTTGTTCTGGTCCTTTGGGATCTCAGACCACAGCTCCATCAGAACTCGGACCCCTTTCACAGCGCTCGCCCAGCGGGCCGCATTCTCTGATCAATCCGACCTATCAGGTGACGAGAAGACCCACCAGACCCGCCTGCATAAAAAATGGGGAAAATGTGGGGGTCTACCGCGGAGGGTCTCCGTTTTCGGCTCAGCTCCTCACTGAAGCGCCACCCGGCGAATTTTCATTCATTCCGCGTTCAGAGTAAAAGTAGCTGAAAACCGCGTTGCGTGCCCAGCTCGAGCCTTTAACACGGTACAATCACGCGAGCTCTCGCATCTTATCCCGTCAATACGCACGCGGCGCTGTCGGTCTCAGATCACGGACAGACTTTATCCGGAGTAGAACCTTATAAATGACCCTCAGGGCCGCTGAAGACCGGGGCTGTGTGTACGGCGAGCCTCGAGGCCTTCACCATAAAGCAACGCTAAAGCGGACTGGGGCCGTTTTGTTTCCAAAGTGTACAAATTAATCGAACTGAGACCACCCAGAGAGCTGGTCTCGGGTGGGTTCGTTTCTGAGGGCGTTTAGAGGGTCTGAGTTCGTTTGGCGTCTTCACATATGCAAAAGACACCATGACTCAGCGCTCGGAGTCCACTTCAGGCGCTGGAACGGCCCAAGTGTGGAAACGCCCTTAAATGTCTGTCTGGATTTGGAGCGTTGGATTAACACACGAAAACAAAAACACTTCACACGTGCAAATGACTTAATGTCTGCTCCTTTACAGAAGACTTTTCTGACCAGTGCTGCAGTGAGTGGCTTCACACCCAGCCACCAGCAAGCTTTTCTCCATACTGCCAGTTCACCCTGCTTTCACTACAGGGAGCCAGAGCCGTAGTTGACTTCATGGGTGAGTGGCTCTGCTATTCGGCTCACTGTAGCGTGTCTTTCCAGTCTGAGAAAACTAAACTGGGCTTCATGATTCTGTTATTATCAGGGCTGGCCACAGACTGGATGGCTTACATGGGGGCCTCACCTAGTGAGACGGATCACTCAAGTTCTGGAGTCTCTTCCAGTTTACCTTTGGCCCTGTGTTAAGAGGACTAGGCTTCCTAAAGATTTTTTTTTTTTGTGGAGAGGGGCTATACCACCCTCGCTTCAGTCTCTGTGTTGCTGAGTGGGGTGATGTGGCAGAGTCCCAGGTGGCCGAGAAGGGTCCCACAGCACCACCTATTGTGCTGGAGAGTGCCTGCACTGAGCTCCACAGTGCTGCCCAGAGCTCTGGAGAACACCAGTGAGAGTGTTCCATGACTCCGTCCAGGGCCATGGAGAGCACTGGGTCAATGATGCCTGCCCTCAAGGCTCTGTCCGATGCCATGGAGAGCACTGGCTCATTGATAACAGCCCTCAAGGCTCTTCCCTGTGCTATAGAAAGCACTGGCCTTGTGATGTTTTCCCTTATCATGACACCCTTCAGGTACTAGGCCAGAGATGGCTCACCAAGACACCTAGCTGCCTCTCCTGGGGTGGCAACTACTGGAGCTGATGCTTCTGTTCTTGCTCCAGGGCCAGCTTCCCAAGGTGCTGATCCTCTTGTGGTGGTCTCCTGTGCATGCTCATCCTTTTGCTGGCTCCCAGAGTTGCTCCAGTGCTACCTTTTAGGAATGGTCCACCTGGGCCAGCTAGCAGGGCTGTTCCTTCTCTGCTAGGTCAATAGATTGTGCTACAGCCAGCTTCCCAGTTTCTATCGTCTGCTTCAGAAGCCATGCCTATGGGGTGGGGTGAGGTGTCATGGCTCCCCCATCTGGGGACATTCTACTTGGGCCTTCCCTGGCTCTTTCCATTTGCACACCTCCAAGTGATCCTGGGCTCTCTAAATGCCTGCCTGTGTTTTGGCCCCTGCCTATGGATTTTGAGTTTCTGATTGACCCAAATAAAGCCCCTTTGCACTTCTAGTGGACTTGTGTACAAACTCTTTTGCAAACATAATCAATACAAATTATTTATATATGCACATACAAAAATGCTGGCTGCTGCTTTGCCATTTGCCACAATTACAGTCTAAATTGACTTATTGGAATAAAATAATTTTAAGTTAACTTTTTTTCCCTTCTCTCTTTTTGGAGTTTTCATCTGACAGCAAGGTGTCATTGTTTACATTCATTAAACTTTCTTTTGATTAAAAAATAAGTATTTGTTCACCTTCATCCTTACACTCTAAATCATAACCCTGGCGTGGGTGAGGGCCCCCGCATGCGTAGAAATGGCCCTGAGCACATTCAATACAGGGCCTATGTAGACCTACCCATCCACAGAAACTACATTTCCCACAATGCGCCGAGTCTACTACGTGACGGCGCTGGTTCAAAGGTGCAAGGCGGAAAGCATGATGGTTAGGGAAGATAGCTGAAGCTACTTAAATGCGACAAAGTTTGTTTACAAACATCTTTTTCTTTTTTCTTTTGCTGTTCTCGTGAGACATGACGTCGAAACACCCAGAAGTCTCAGAGCATGCCCTAATTAATTTGATATACCTGCATTTGAAGGAGAATGGACACGAGAACGCGGCCAACGTGCTCAGAAAGCACGCCCCTCAGGTTTACTGCACGTTTACTTACTTACCAAGCGTTAAGGGTCTTGTTGTGATGTCTCAGTTATAGCGCATTTTACTGCTCTTGCTTATGTTAAGCTGGACAGCAGTGAACGTATATACAGCAGTATAACCGCTGCTGCGCTGCATGATGAACTCGCAGGGCTGCAGTAACAAAGTTTAACGCGGAATGTGAGCGTGGTGGTCGTACGAGGTGGGTCTGTGCGCTGTGTTGACGACGACCCCCGCTGCCAATGTTTTGTTTGAGCTGACTCAGTCCGAGTGGGCGAGCTGCACGCTGGCCGTTAGTCGACTGTTAGTTTTCATTGTACAGGACTGTAGGGCGCTTTTTCGGTTGTTTTTGGTTTCTGATTGTTCAGAATCGAAACTAATCCTCAGAAGGTCCTCAGGTGCTGGTGTAAACACAGGCACTGCTCGTGATATAAGGGCTTATAGTGCACACGCTCCCAATATAGCTCTGTTCTCTCTCTCTCTTTGTTCCTCTAGCTTCTCTCTACAGCGATACTGATCGACACTTATCCCAGTAATCCTGGTTATAAAGTGCTTGTTTTACATCATCTGAACGAACACGGTCCATACCTTATAGTACAGAGGCGGATCAAACAGTGTGTGAGCTCAAGAGCTGATGGAGACATGCAGCCACTGTACTCTCTCATCTGTTCTGTCTCTCTTTCTCTGTTCCCTGTCTGTCTTTCTTTTTTTTTCATTTTCTTTAAACGTTTTGACGCTATTTGAAAATTTCATACATATTTCAGAGAAAGGAAATGGTCTTACTGTATATCATAAACATGTATTTAACAGAAAATTACACTAATTGCGGTTGAGAGTCACTGTAGTTCATAAATGGAGCGCAGCACTCTTGGTCTGTCCTGCATCCCTGTTTTGGATGCAGGGTTTATCTTATCAGATTTCATGATACTTCAAGAAGTTTTAACATACACAGTGTGTCACGTGTCATTTTACTGACATGTGATAAGTTGGAACAGATAAAGCCGTTTGATGAACTGAACAGCGCTGAACTAAGTTCAGTTAACTGAGCCTAATCACTCTGTCTTTGTAATCAAACATGCAATCGGTCAGTGTTTTTCAAGTATTAATGATGTCCTTGATATGATCAAAAAAAAGCATAGTGTGACAAGCTGTGACATATTTTATCACGCTAACAATACTTATCGTCATATTGCTCAGCCCTTTTTCACAGGACTACAAATTTGTGCCGTCTCTGCTCAGTTCAGTGGTGTTCCACATTCTGGGAAATCACTGCTCTGATATGGTGAGGCAAATATTGATGAGATGGAATTCCACCAAACTTTCTAACTTTCTGAATGTTTAAAAGTCAGCGTTACTGTCACAGCGAGGTACAGTTTCATATTACAAACATCACAATGGAAACAAAGTCATTTAGAGTGGTTTGATGTTATGTTGTGGAGAAATTTAAGAGTTTTGGAAGAGTCTGAATTGTTCTCAGTGGTGGTGATGGGAACCAGATGTCTGTAGCTTCCATACAGCTGCAAAAGCAGATTCACAGAAAGTTATTACACAACAACAGTTATGAATGTGCTGCCTGATGCCTGAGACATTGTTTAACGATCGTGCTTACAGAAGAATCTTGCCGAAGTATGTTATTTTAAATGTATTTGTGACCGAGAGGTTCATTGTAAAGCAAAAATTCCCCAAAGAAAGATTTTTGTTTTTTAGATTTACCATTGTTTTTACATGATTTACATGACATATATAAACTCAGAAGACACATATAGGTTCACTGTTGGTTTTGGACAGTAAATTGAATGGTTATATTTCCATTTTGCACATTGCAAGCCCTGGTTCCTGTCACCACCACAGTCTTCAAGTTTCTCTGCAATGAACTGTTTCACATTAAACCATGTTGCATGACTTTGTTTACATCTCAACAGTCAAAATATGCAAGAAAACCTCTGTTGTTAATCACAGCTTACTTGATAGCTGCAGGCTTGATACTGGAATGTAATCCACATACTTTTTCAAACATTTGTATTCTGTTAGTGCAGGTCTTGTGCAGTTAAACCTGTTGCTGTTTAGGAAAGATATCAATTATATTGTCTGCTTAATTTGTAGGTGAAGACTACGAGTGTGAAAGTGTCTCTGAATGACATATTCAAGAAATGGCTGAGGTGAGTGTTTCTTTAAAAGCAATGTTAAGTACTTGTCATGGGTCGCTCCTTCACTGCCTTTGTTGTTCTGCACCAGATTCTCATCGGAAATTACAAAGAGTTTAGTATTTAGCTGAACAGTGAATCAACTTTGTTGCTGTTAAGAACTTTTGTACAAGGAAAACATTAACAGCAGAAGGAGGCCTAAAATGGAACTGAATGCTGTTGGAATGCATGACGTTTATTGCTGGTTGTGCTTCATTAAACCTTTAACATTTGTCTTGCTTTATGAAGTGAGGAAAGTGGAAAGAACAGTACAAGAGAAGATCCACAAGGGAAATCAACGGTCAGCAACGCAGGTAAATTATATTAATGGTATGAAAAGGTCTCCACTGAAATGAAAACACACTTTACCTGCCAATGACTTTGTATTTCTAGGTCACTGTTCAATTTTAAGCAAATTTATGACCATCTTAATGCTTTTGTACAAAAAGGTCAGATTTCAATTTAGTCTTATTCCTTCTATTGAAACGTGTGAAATTCATTAGAGGCATTTTTCACTTAGTGATCAGAATTATTCGTTAGAGTTCATGCTGTCATGCAGCTGTTTGATGAACTGAACAGCGCTGAACTAAGTTCAGTTAACTGAGCCTAATCACTCTGTCTTTGTAATCAAACATGCAGTGGGTCAGTGTTTTTCAAGTATTAATGATGTCCTTGATATGATCAAAAAAAAGCATAGTGTGACAAGCTGTGACATATTTTATCACGCTAACAATACTTATCATCATATTGCTCAGCCCTTTTTCACAGGACTACAAATTTGTGCCGTCTCTGCTCAGTTCAGTGGTGTTCCACATTCTGGGAAATCACTGCTCTGATATGGTGATCAAGGACATCGTTAATACTTGAAAAACACTGACCGACTGCATGTTTGATTACAAAGACAGAGTGATTAGGCTCAGTTAACTGAACTTAGTTCAGCGCCATGTCCTTGACATGATCAAAAAAAGCATAGTGTGACAAGTTGTGACATAATTTATCACGCTAACAATACTTATTTTTTTATCAAAAGAAAGTTTTTGTGGATGATATTGTTTTATTTTTAACTAATCCAGAAATGTCTCTTTCTTATTTGCAGGATTTGGTGCAATCATATAGTTCTTTTAGTGGATATAAAGTTAACCTTGATAAAAATCATGCCACTTTCTATATTCAATTATAAAACTATAAGTCATAAGTTTCCTTTTAAGTATACACCTACAAATTTTAAAGACTTAGGTGTTCTAGTAAATAGCAATCTAAAAAATCTATATAATCTCAATCTTATTGGCCTGCTGGAGAAGGTGAAATAAGGATATTAGTAGATGGATTGACCTCACATTACTTGGTAGAATTAATGTAATAAAAATGAATATTTTGCCCAAATTTCTATACATTTCAGTCACTCCCTGTTCATGTACTGACATCTTTTTTTTTACCTCTCTTAATAGACTGATTAGGTAATTTATATGGTGTGGTAAAACTCCAAGGATCAGCTTAAATAAATTAACTCTGGACTAGTCAAGGAGTTCTGGACTAGTTACGACTTCCTAATTTTAAACTTTACTACTGGCCCGCCCAAGCTAGATTTTTAGCCCAGATATTTGATAGGGGCCCCCATCCTTCATGGCTAAATATTGAAAAATTAGAAATAAAAGAGGAGACCCCATATACACCTAATATATAAATGGGATATAAAGTTAGTCAAAAGGCAACCGATAACCCCATGATTCACCACCTAGTGCAAACATGGGGAAAGCTTCAAAAATTATTTGGACAAAATGGATTTCTCTCATGTAAAACACCCCTATGGAGAAATGGATTACTTCCACAGTTCATTCAAAATAAAAAATTTTAGTGAATGGCCCAAAAAAGGAATTCATCGTTTAGAACATTGCTACAAGGAAGGAGTCTTTATATCTTTTGAACAGATTAAACAGGAATATAATTTAAACAATACATATTTGTTACCTACAGCTATGAGACATCATCAGAACTAGCAGTAAACACAATTGGAATCTACCCACAATGACACCAATGGACAAGGTCTTTCAGATCAGCCACTTCAGAAAATTATATCAAATATGTATACAGCACTTCTATCAAATCAATCTGTAAGTGAACCAGATAAGTCGAAGGTTAAATGGGAGTAGGATTTGGGTGTAAACTTAGATGCAAAACTGTGGAGTGATCTGTGTAAAGATAGTGTTACATCTATTGTAAATTCTAGATTAATTCAGTATAATTTTATTCACCAGCTTTATGCTACTCCATCTAAATTGCATAAATTTAACCCCTACGTTTCACCCCACTGTTTTAGATGTGGCTCTGCTGAAGGAACTTTTTTGCATTGCACCTAGACATGTCCTAAAGTGCTAAAAAAGTCCTAAAAAAGTCTGCAATACAATATCGGAGATTAATGAAAAGGCCTTTCCAGTAGACCTAGAAATTTGTCTTTTGGGAAACTACACTAATGCAGATTTCAGAAATAAACATGCTCTACAGCTTACAGAAATGATGTTAATCATTGCTAAAAAGTGTATTGCGCTAAAATGGAAATCAGAGGCTCAAATTCCTAATGGGATGTGGCTTTCTGAAATCAAGAGTTGTATATGCTTAGAAAAAAAATAACCTATCAATTAAATAATAATACTAAAGTATTTTATAAGACCTGGCAACCATGTATTGATTACATTAAGGACGTTCCACTGGACCAGATAGAATGTATACAGGCATAAATAAATATAATTGAAACACTCATATCTCACCCCTTTCTTTTTTCCCCCCCTTTTTTTCGTACAACAATGTATGTTTTTCATTTGTTTTTGTTATTTGTATTATGGTTATAACCTTATAAAATATTCAAACAAAAAAAAAAAAAGGAAGTGTTGTCTGGATACATTTGGACACATATGACGTTTTGTTAAGGCGGTGACAGTATATTGCTCTTACTATGATCATAGCGTTACTTATAGAGCAAATATTGTCACCCTCTTATGTCTTTTTCACAAAAATTGTTTCTCTTTCATGCAGCACCCAAAAATGTCCCCAAGGAAGGACCCAAGATTAAATCTAAAAAACACAACAAATTACAGGTATGGAGCTATTCCTATGTTCATAGAATGTTAAGTTGTAAGCATAAGATGTAGCCCACAAATGTCTCTTACTGATCTGTCAACATTAATCCCACCCTCAGGTACAGTCAACAGCTGGAACAGGGAATCGCGAAAGGAAAAGACCTCAGAAAAAGAAGGACAAGACAGCCGTTTCAGAAGGAGGCCACATAGCTGTTCCGGAACCTGCATTCAGTCCCACAGTAGGAGAAGATTCTGACTCAGATTCCAGCCTCGATGTGGAGAAGTGGAAAAGATTAGCCTTAGAGTTCTCTGGTAAGACAGAAAGATGTTACAGTGGTATAGGATCAGCAGATGCTCTGTCCTGTTTTTCTCTGTTCTTCTCTTGAATTTCCCAACCCATTAGCACAAGTCTGTCAACTTAGAAGAGATTGTCTGAGGCATTATTGACTAAGTAGTCTTTCATAGAAACAGAGGACGAGACTCCAGTACATTTGAAAGTATTTGAAAGTTAAACAGCAAAACAGCCTCATACTGTTAAATGGTGATGCTTTTTATGAAGATCATACAAGCTGTGTGTGTATGCAATTGAATACCCATGTAGGCAATGGGTGTACTAATCAGAAGTGTTGTCTGGATATATTTGGACATGTATGACGCTTTGTTACTGCAGTGACAGTATATTGGTCTGACTGTATTACTTTTTAATTGCAGTATTACTGATAGGCAAACATCATTCTCCTCTTACATCTTTTTCACAAAAATAGTTTTTCTTTCATGCAGTGCCCAAACCAAAAAGGACCAGGAATGTGGGACGTGGTATCAGCTCTACAAAAAAGGACAAATTACAGGTTTGCAGCTTATGCTAACATTCATAGGATGTTTAATTATAGAAGCTATAGCCCGCAAATGTCTCTTACTGATTTGTCAGCATTAATTCCACCTCTGTGTACAGACAACAGCTGGACCAGGGAACCAGAAAAGTCCTCAGAAAAAGGACAAGGCAGTCAGTTCAGAAGGAGGCCAGACAGCTGTCCCAGTACCTGCCTTCATAAGTCCCACAGTAGATAATTCTGACTCAGATTCCAGCCTCGATGTGGAGAAGTGGAAGAGATTAGCCTTAGAGTTCTCTGGTAAGACAAAGAGTTTACAGTAGTGTAGGCTCGCTAGATGCTCTGTCCTGTTTTTCTGTGTTCTTGTCTTGAATTGCTCGAGCGCAAGTCTATCCACTTAGAGATTGTCTGAGGCATTATTGACTGTGCAAGTTTCCATGAAAGACTCCTTAGAGTACAAGACTCCAGTACAGTCAGTCAACTTATGTCTGAGAGTAGCATAGGTGTCAACCTCTAAAGAGAGTAATCCTTATATTTACAGCTTCCAAAACGTATAAATTCACTGATACCTCTATAGTACTTAATAATGATATTAAATTGTATTTATTTGTATTCTAATTCTATTGCAATTTTCTTTACTGTCATATTTCCCTAGTATCTATACTAATCATATGGAATCAGAAATTTTAGTTTTACTGTATTTCACAGTTAAACAGCTAAACAGTCTCACACGCACATAATCAATGGTGGAAAACGCAGAGTCTGGTTGTATTTTGTGAAAAGCTGACAAGATAAAAGCCTCCTGTAGAATAATCTGGAAGGTGAGACTAAGGAGTTAATGCATTTATTGCCCATGCATTTCAGTGTAACAAGTCACAGAAACTATACTGTGTCTGATTATTATAGTGCAACATTTTTTTTTTTGACACTTTGTTGGCTTGACTCATTTATCACATGTGGCAATATCTGTTTTGTCTGTGTACAAGCATGCTCTGTCTGCTGTCCAGAGTCCTTATAGCCCTATACAGCCTTATACCTCCAAAATTGTGGAAAAAACTTTTTATACAGGTAAAAAGAATTGGTTGACACCTATGGAGTAGTATAAAGTAGGAGAAATGTAGAGTATAGAGTAGGCGTGTCCTAGTGGCCTCTAACTCTGTGCATAGATATAATACAGAAGACAATTACCTCATGTCAGTTTGTTGTTATAAATGAGCAATTATTAGTGAATAATGACTAATGGTCATATTAACATATTACCATGTTGTTTTTCTAGATGCTGGCACAGCAAAGACAAACATCAGCACCTCTCCTGCAGCCTTTTCAGAGAAGTCTGCAAAAATAAGACAGCCAGCCAAGACAAAAAACGATAGAGGCACAAACATAAAGGCCAGGCCCTCTCCCAGGAAAACTAAGACTAAACCTGCCATAAATTCAAACACCACTAAAACAGAGAAACCTTCAAAAAAAAGAACCAAGAAAACTAACATTATTACACTAGATAATATGGAAACTTCATCCAAGAAAGCAAAAGATAAAGGCAGCTTTTCAGAACCTAATATGGTCGAGATCCCTGTAAATAAAATGAACACTCTTTCAGAACAACTTGTAATCCCTACGACTGATGGTCTCTCAGAGAATGGCACAATTACCCACCCCCCTGAAAAGGTTAAACACAAAAAGAAAAAGAGCCAGTTAGAATCTAATAGCTTTGAAACTACAACCAAAAAGGTTGAGACTCAGAAACCAGAAAATCCAATAGAATGTAAACAAGTCAAGAGTTCCTCTAAGAAAGCTAAATCTAAAGTTGTTACATCTCCTGAGCCTTTAGGTGGGGAGCCTCCTTCTGTGGAAGGTGAGGCTGGGGCTGCCAGTAGCCGCTTAATATTTGACCATTCGGGAAAGAACAATGCGTTTTCAGATCTAGTTGAAACTCCCTCTAAGAAAGCTAAATCTAAGAAGTCTGTTGAACACACAAAACCTGTAGATGGGAAGACCCCATCAGCAAAAGCTGATGCTGGGGTGGCCAATAAACAGTTAATATCTGATCGTTCAGAGACTCCATCAAAGAGAGCCAAGGCTAAAAAGTCTAATGATGTTCTTAGTCTTACACAGATTGACATTCCTTCTAAGAAAGCTAAAGCCAAAAAAGCTAAAGAGCTTCCTGAACCATTAGCCGTGAGGACTCCATCAACAAATGCTGATGCAGAGGTTGCCTACGGGCAATT
The DNA here is from genome assembly GCF_015220715.1 of Pygocentrus nattereri. Lineage (NCBI taxonomy): Eukaryota > Metazoa > Chordata > Actinopteri > Characiformes > Serrasalmidae > Pygocentrus > Pygocentrus nattereri. Next base: position 19,043,702 of record NC_051221.1, on the reverse strand, counting down.
GACGTCTGATCAGGTAGAGGCTACATCAAAAATAGCCAAGGCTAAAAAGTCTAGTGACATTCTTAGTCCTACTCAGGTTGAGACTCCCTCTAAGAAAGCTAAAACTAAGAAAGCTAAAGAGCTTCCAGAGCATTTAGCTGTGAAGACTCCATCAACAAATGCTGATGCAGAGGTTGCCTACAGACAATTGACGTCTGATCAGGTAGACGCTCCATTTGAAACAGCCAAGGATAAAAAGTCTAGTGATATTCTTAGTCCTACTCAGGTTGAGACTCCCTCTAAGAAAGCTAAAACTAAGAAAGCTAAAGAGCTTCCAGAGCATTTAGCTGTGAAGACTCCATCAACAAATGCTGATGCAGAGGTTGCCTACAGACAATTGACGTCTGATCAGGTAGAGGCTCCATCCGAAACAGCCAAGGCTAAAAATTCTGATGATATTGAGAGGCTTCTACAAATCGAGACTCTCTCTAAGAAAACTAAAGCCAAAAAAGCTAGAGATCCTCCAGAGCCTGTGGCTATAAACACTCCAACTGGTGAAGTTGAAGCTGAGAATGTCAATAACTTAAACATTGATCACTCAGAGTCTCTGTCAAAAAAAAAAACTAAGAAACCAGAAAGTGCTGCAGAGCTTCATCCAGGTGAGAAACCCTCTAAGAAAGTAAAAGCTAAGGAAACGGACAGTATCTCAGAGCTAAATATAAGTGAAACTCCATCTCAGAAAATTGCAGCTGTTGCCCTCTCAGAACCGGTTTATTCTGAGAGGCCTTCTAAAAAAGCTAAACATCAGATATCAAATACCCTCTTGGAAGCTCCTCTCTCAGAGACACCGTATAAAAAGTCTAAAAACAAGAAAAGTACAGAAGCTGATCAGGCTGAGTCTCCCTCTATGAAGGCCTGTTCAGATATCGGGGGAGCTAGCAAAAAACACACCTCCAAAAAGAGCAAGAGAAAGATGCCTGACAACGTAGAAAGTGCTGAGACTCATTCAGTAACAGATGTCTCTAAATCAGCAGAACACATTAAATCCAGAGCAGATGATCACAGTAGTCTTTTAACTAACCAGACAATTTCTTCAGAGGATATCATCAGCCCTAGTACCCAAACCCAGCACGCAGAAAAGAAAAGGAAAAGTAGAGATGAAGAAAACATAAATGTTTCAGCTCCTGAGGATGGTCCTGCAG